>NW_015166429.1:336057-355448 GCF_001447785.1 Gekko japonicus | reverse complement strand
GAACGTGCACATCTGTCCTCGCAGAGGAGGGAGAGCTTGTGCCTGAATAAGACTTGGTCTTAAAGGTGCCACTGGACTGTTTTGGATTGCTAGCTATGGGGGGGGGACATGCAGATCTGCCCTCACAGAGGAGGGAGAGCTTGTACCTGAATAAAACTTGGTCTTAAATGTGCCACTGGACTGTTTTGGATTGCTCACTATGGGGGGGGGGGACGTGCAGATCTGCCCTCACAGAGGAGAGAGAGCTTGTACCTGAATAAAACTTGGTCTTAAGGGTGCCACTGGACTCTTTTGTATTGCTAGCTATGGGTGGAGGAATGTGCAGATCTCCCCTCACAGAGGGAGAGCTTGTACCTGAAGGCAGGCCGGGGGGGGGGGCTCTGCAACTTACCTGGCTGCTTCTTGCTCCTCGTGGCCCAACTGAGGGCTTCTGGGAGCAGGGGGCGGGACTCATTGCATGTGCCCACCCCCTGGGCTCCTTACTGCCGGAGCTCCGCTCCTGTGCGCTCCTGCAGGAAATGACCCCTGTCGAGGTTAGTGATTATACCTTCGTGGTTGTCAAGGACATCGATTATCAATACAAGGCTTTTATTTAGAACATTACTCAGCTCTAATCCGACTCTGCAAAGAGCGGCATCCAAACTTATACTGTTCCAAACCTAACTATAAACAATGTAACTACTTTCATGAGGTCTGATTGGACCTAAGCGGAGCTTTCTGATAGGATACTCTGTATGGCTTTAGGACCACTAGAAGGTCTTTATTACGCAGCCAATCACAACAGAGGAAACTAGGATACCTTAGCACAATCATAACCAAACAGCTTAGAAATAACTCAGAACATAACACTGCCTATCTAGCTGAACAGATAACTGGCATTTCTGTTCTCCACAAAGTACATTTTTTTCAACAAAACCACTGTTGATAGATCCCATGAAAACTATCCATTTTTAAAATCCCACTGTTCCTTCAAGGAGCACAAAGTAGTATATATGGTTCTCCCCTCCTCCTCCTCCTCCTCATATTCTCACAACAGTCCTGTGAGGTAAGTTAGGCTGTGAGAGAATGATTCGCTGAACATCATTGTAAGTTTCATAGCCAAGTGGGGATTTGGACCTACAGCCTGACACTAATTACACTGCACCCTATAATTGCTTCAGGCTAACGGTTTTGTGGATTGAAGCTGTACTTCTTTGAACTCGTTTTATAAAGAAAGATCTGCACACTGCAGATTCCTTGCGAGCTCAAGATGTGCCCTTGCATAATGGAGGCAGATGTGCTTCTGAAGCAAAGGACAGAACACAATGCACTGTACTAATTTCCCTGTAGAGAAATCCAGTAGTAGAACCCAAATTACAAGATACAGGCTATCAAGGTAAATTTTTCCATGCTTTTCTTCCACTGTTAGACACCCATGTGTTCTGGATAGTGACTGATGAATTTTTATTGCTTTTCGGAATTTTAGTTTCAGATTTATGGGTAGTGGTGGGGAAGGTCGCTGCTGCTTTCCAGATGGCCAAAAGTGCAACCTGACAACAGCATTTTTATCTTTGCATATCTGCTTAACATTCCACACTGGAAGCTTACAAGAGGCCTTAAGAACATGGCCTGAAATGCCTTCCCTCCTCCCTCCCTTTTTAAAAAAACATCGGGGCTGATGAAGTGTTCAAGAGAATGTGAAAACTTGCACACTATTTTATGCTATTTGGTTGCTGTAGGTTTTTACTTTGGACTCGTGCATCTATTTGCTGAGAACAGAAAACTATTTTAAAAACTCATTATTATTTGTAAAGTGTCCCTCTGTTTAGCATTTATAATCCTCAATTCAAGTCACATTTCTTAACATGCATATGCAACCAGATCCATACACTTTTGTGTAATGCATTTCATATATACAGAACTTTACAGTTCTGTAGGATTCCAGAGCCACTGCAGATAGCAAATCTGACATCTGTCAGAGGACCAATCCCTTCTGAAGCGAGGGACATTTTTGTCAAAGAGTTTTCCTGCGAGCAATATCCTCTTTGTCACAGACAGCGGTCTCCTTCCTGCCACTTGAACGCATCAAGGAAAGCCCTCCTCGATGCTTCTAAGCAGAGGACAAGAAGACATGGGGGCAATTAACAAAACCCAAATGATTTCACTTGATAATCCAGGTTGTCTGTATTTTCTGCTAAAGCAGTCATGTCTGAAGCCAAAGGAGACAATCCCAGCCCAGGAGACGGGTTGTCTGCCTCCACACTTCTCCAGGAGCCTGCCTTAATTCAGTTTCACATGTATTGAATGACAGTCAAGTCTTGCATGCCAATCACGGTTTCACCTAATGTGCCATCCTGAAGCCACACACACTCCAGATATCATATGTCAAAAACAACAACACTTCAATTAAGGAAAATATTCCATATTTTTGGATCTGTCATGCTGGTTATCTTCACATCAATCACTTAAATGAGCAAGAGGCCTACCTCTTGCCTTGAGTGTTTGATAAGTGGCTGATAAAGAAGAGAGCCCTGGGAGGCTATAAAGCCTGAACTGTCAAGGGTTGGCAGCCCTGTCAGGGGATTTTGCCTCCTCTCTGTATTTAGGAACACCAAAAGATGCTCCCAGCAGCGTTTTTGCTCATCTCTGCTCTGAGGCTGGTAGTGGGGTTCGACCTAGGGCTATCTACAAAGTGTGTTGCTATCCCTAAGGAAATGAGCATCTGCCATGATGTTGGTTACTCAGAAATGAGGCTACCCAATCTCATGGGACACACCAGTTTGGCAGAAGCTGTTGCGAAATCTGCTGGATGGCAGCGTCTTGTGGGGTCTGGCTGTCATCCTTATGCAAGGGCTTTTCTCTGCTCTCTTTTTGCACCCGTCTGTTTGGACACGTAAGTATAAAGCTGTGTGTAAACAGCCCTGACTTGATGGGTTATTCATTTGTCTAATATCATATTTGATAGGCACTTAAGCATATTTGAAGGGCCCTTAGGTAGGAAGGATAATAGGGAGGAAAGTGAAGGCAGTTGAATGCTGAGATGTCTCCTCCTCACAGTAGATAAACGGTCTTAGGTGTACCTCAACTAAAAGCTTGTAGAGTATTTTAAAGAAGAGAAAATAACTGTGTTTAAAAACCAGACATTCAAATGCCAGTTTATCTGATTGATAGTTTGATAAGGACAATTTTAATAGATAAGTGAAGGAGCAGATTTGTTTGATTCCAAAAGAAATTTCAGTCGTTTTAAAAGTGACCACATAATAGTAAAGAGTTTTTTCCCCTTTCATTGCATGATAGTTGCTCGCAGTGTTCCCTCTAAACCGCGCATGACTGGCTGCTCATTAACACAGGAGGCCCCACTCAGCAGCAGTCTGGAGCCGTGCAGGGTCTCGCACTGCCCATTGCTCATTTTAAGCATGTGATACGCTCCACAAAATGGGGGGGGGGGGGATTAGAGGGAACATTGGTGCTTGTTAAATTGTTAATTATCTCTAAAATTCCTTTAAGAATCCCCAATAATCTGCCTGAATTAAAGTTTTGATGTGCAGATTTACAGAAATTTAATTTATTAATAGTAAAATGACTGCTTGGACACATACATGTACATATATATGTGTGAGTGTATATATACACATACACATATATACACATAATATTGTTCTTTAAATGCCATTCATATCTCATTGATGCCAACTTTTTTTGAGGGGGATGCAGAATTGATTTCTTATTGTATATGTACATTATGAAATGCTAATCAGATGAAAACAATATTTTTCTTTACAAAGTGAAACAGGTGACAAGGTTATTGAGGATTTTTTTGTTTGAGTTGTATTTAAACAGGCTTAAATGCATCCAGTAGTGATGGTGATGGTAACAGTTTTCCTGTGTGCGGTACAAAAAGCAAATGGTTGTTTGCCTAATGATCACAGACTACCATCTGAGTACCAAATATTTACAGAGGTATATCTGATTGCAGTTTTAGCATAGCATCATTTTGGAAGTTCCTGGCATAACTGCTTACTTAGTGTAGCTGTATGGTCCTGACGGTATCCAGCTAGGTAGGTTCCCTTGCATGCACAGTTCCTTAGTCTCTCAAATGTTTCTCCATTTGTAATAAAGGAGAAAGATCTTATCTGAAAGCAAAAAAAGGTTGTATGTGCAGACTGGGCTGTTCACCAAAATGAATGGGGACAGGGCTGCCAAGAACCACCGTGCCTCCGAAGATTTCTTCTGTCCCCCTTTCGGTAAGATGCACACACAAAATGCTTAATTAAAACAGGTTTGCCGCTTCTGTTTTCCAGTGGCATCCTGCTAAGCTCTCTGGGGCCCAAGCTTTTTAGAATTTTGTACCCCCTTGGCAGACCTGAATGGGAGACTCATGTGTATAGATGGATCAGGATGCAGAGCTGTGAGTAAATTGAACAGGATTGATTGCAAGAGGAAGAGCACAGCTTTTGATAAGAGAGTAGGTAGAAAGGGTAGGAGAAAGGCAGGCACCAAAAGATGAAGTTGGTGTCTCTCCAAAAACTCCCTAATGCTTATGAATGCTTTTGAAATTGAAACATGGTAAAAATCAGGTTGCCATATTTTGAAATGCAAAGAAGGGGATATTTCCCGACTGACTACTTAAACAAGTGATCATGATGACAAACCTGATTTTAAATATCCCTACTATTTAAGTTGTGATAATTGCTACTAACTAGGAATATTCCTAACCTTCCAACCCAAAAAGAGGACATTTCCATCAGCTTTTTAAAAAAAGAGCACAAAAGAGGACAGACACCAAAAAAAGAGGACATGTCCTCTAAAAACCGGACATCTGGATACCTTAAGTAAAAATGAAAAAATTAAATTAAAATAACAGCTTTTAGGGTTATCTTGATTCTTGCAAGATTAAATGTCAGTTTTTTTAAAATATCAGTTTTACACAATGTTAAAAAACAAGTAGCTGTGTTGACCTGTAGCAAAATCAAAAATTAAAACCCTCATATTTTTTCTTAAGACCACCCCCTTGTAGAAAAAACACAACCCAGTATGCAAGCTTTGGAGCTCTCCTGAGCTCTTCATCAACCTGCAAATAAAAACACAAAGGGTGGGGATGGGAGACACATTAAGGCTTCTTCCTCTGTATCATGTGTAGAATGCTTTGCTGTTTGGAATGGACATAGTATGGGGCTAGTATGGTAAACTGTTTCCCAGAATAACATGATTCCGCGCTGCTTTATAATCACAATTAGAAGTGGGAGCTTCCAGTCAAGAGTTTGCAAGCCCAAATATTTGAATGAAGCTTCAGACTAATTTGGCTAGGTGTAACATGCTTTTCAAACAGTTTCATCCAGCCTTGCCAAAGTATATGCGTTGCAGTTCGAGATAGGTGTGCTCCTGTCCTGGGATGCCATGGAAGTCACTGGCCCAGCAGTCTGGAGTGTGATCGATTCCCTGCAGATGAGGACATATGTCTTGGATCCCTGAGCAAAGAACAGAAACACATTGTCAAAGGTACTGTTTATTTAAACACTGGCATCCTAACATTTAACCAAGGAGCCTAAGTTGGCATAAAGGATTCTCTCCCCCCCCCCCCCCCCCACAACCACAGAGGGTTGGGCCAGGATCTGGGAAACATGGTTTTGAATCTGCACTCTGTTATGGAAGCCTGCTGGATGATCTTGAGCCAGTCACGCCGTCAGCCTAATGAACCTTACAAGGTTGTTGAGAGGATAAAATGGAAAACATTGAAAGCCAGTCTTGGTCCACATTGGGGAGAAAAGTCGGGTTGTAAGTGAAGTAAATCAAATGAACAAAGAAGACTTTCAGGGAAGTGAGGCTGAGAAATTCTGGCCCAGGGTTACCCACTGAATGTTGTGGCTGAATGGGATTTCAGCCCTGCTCTCCCCAGCCCTAGTCCAACACTCTTAACTGTTGCTCATCACTGGCTTTGTATAGCTTTATGTTTATATTAAATATTATATTTGAAAACACATAATATTTTCCCATACAGATGGGAAATAATCACATTTAAAAAGATTGATTTTAGATTTAACATCTCCATTTTGTCTAGTTTTCTACATGCAGAGGGCTGGTTTTAAAATATAAGGCATATGATCTAGTCCCCTGTAGAGTGAAATGGCTCAGTCTAAAAAGGATGTGATCATGTGACTTGCCTGAACATTTAAGACTAACAAAGTTTTATTCTGGGTATATGCTTTCCTGTGCATGCACACTTCTTCACATACATTGAAACAGATAGGCACTGTGTGAGGAGGATGTTGCCAGGAAGGGCCCATTAAGAGTCAAGATGTATAATTAACTGACCTATGAATATAGCTTATGACTGGATGAAAGCATTTGGTAAGACCTGTGAATAGCAGCAAATTACTATACAGCATAACAGAAGAGTTTACAAACAGATGTGAGAACTGAATGACTTTAGGATGTGTAGTGAGATAAGAACCAATGTCTCTGTTAAGCTCTGTTAAGCCTTGGGGGGGTTCCATTATCCTGAGTGTTGTAATACCTTGTAACTTCTAACTCAGCAATCTATTCTAGTCTGTTTCTGACGTTCCTTTGCAACAAAACAGCTACTTTGAAGTCCCCCATTGAATATCTTCAAAGGTTGAAGTGTTCTTCTACAGGTTTCTTAGTTTTGTGGTTTTTGATGTCAGATTTGTGTCCATTTATCTTTTGGTAGTGTTTGATCTGTTTGCCCTACGTAGAGAACTGAAGGGCATTGTTGGCATTTAATGGCATATAAATCCGCATGGTCAAAGCAATGGTATTCCCAGTAGTCATGTATGGCTGCGAGGGTTGGACTATAAGGAAGGCCGAGCGCTGAAGAATAGATTCTTTTGAACTATGGTGCTGGAGAAGACTCTTGAGACTGAACAACAAATAATGTTAGAAGATGAGCAAGTGAATGAGCCTAAGATGGTGGAGTTGATGTTGTTAGGTCCAGTGATGTGTCGTCTGGGTGTATGTGGCAGCAAAATTGCCATCTGGGATTATTGCAAGCTCTGGTGCCAGTGTCCATGTTCATGTTAGATGTTGTATTATTGTGGGTGAGGAGTTATAGCCAGGGGTCATTTCGTAGAAAAAGAGCTAGGGGGACTCATTAGCATAACTCATTAGCATATGCCACACACCCTGACAGCAGGGGCCCGGCGGTGGACCTGCAAGGCCAGTGGGAGTGCGAGGAAGCCCCACCAAGGCGCTCCCTGGCCCCAGGCAGGCAGGGGTGGGGAAAGGCGGGGAGGAAGCAACTTACCCTCCCTCTTCTCCTGCCTCCTCCTGGCTGAATGAGGGCTGGAAGCGGGGCAGCCGGAAGCAGGGGGCGGAGCTTTGTCATGTGCCCTGCCCCCTGCACCTCACCTGGGGGAACTGTGTTCCCCCGCGTTCCCCCCCGAAATGACCTCTGGTTATAGCTGTTTTATTGCAAAGGAATTTCAGAAATAGACTAGAATGGGAGATTGTTGAGTTACAAGCAGTGTTCCCTCTAAGCTGAGTTAGTGTGAGCTAGCTCACAGTTATTTAGCCTCTGGCTCACACATTTTTGTCTTAGCTCAGGAAGGATGGCTCCAGAGCAAACTAATGTATGCAGTAGCCAATTCCTCACTCAGAACTTTAATGCCAGTAGCTCACAAAGTAGAATTTTTGCTCACAAGACTCCATAGCTTAGAGGGAGCATTGGTTACAAGTTATTACAACACTCAGAATAATGGAACCCCCAGGGTTTAACAGAGACAATGGTTTCTTATCTCACTACATGTGCTAAGGTCATTCTATTCTCACATCTATTTGTAAACTCCTTTATTACATTGTATGCTAATTTGCTGCTATTCACAGGTCTTACCAATTGCCTTCATTAGCTGTATTTACTGGTCTGTTAATTATGCATCTTGATTCTTAATTGGCCCTTCCTGGCAATATCCTCCTCATCCTCTACCTACATATAATAGTTGGTGGCTTCTGTTTCAAAGTATCTGAAGAAGTATGCATACACATGAAAGCTTATATCCAGAATAAAACATTGTTGGTCTGAAAGATGCCACTGGACTCAAACTTTGTCCAACATGGCTACCCACCTGAATTTGCCTGAACATGTAGCTTGATTCTCAGGGGCTAACCACATGTTATGAGCAAAATGTATATGAGGTCATGAATAACTTTAATTTTCTTTAGAAAGTAGTTTCAGGAGTCTGAGAATGAAACTCAGGGAGCGGCACAAAGACAGAAGTGGCACAGTTGCCTGCCTGCCATTTCCTCACTCCAAATTGTAGCTCAGGGGTGGCCAAACTTGCTTAACGTAAGAGCCACATAGAATAAACATCAGATGTTTGGGAGCTGCAAGACATGAACATATATTACATGTTTTTATTGCAAATTATGCAAATTTGCTTTTTATTAACATTAAATGAGACTGCCAAAAATAATAACAAAAGGGGTAAAAGCAGTTATTGATAATGATATTTATTTGTCCAATGATATTTGTTTGCTTATGATATTTACCTTCCCCAGCCACCCTGCTGGGAGCCGCACAATATGTGTGGAAGAGCCGCATGAGGCTTCTAAGCCACAGTTTGGCCACCCCTGTTGTAGCTCATCTCAATTTGAATCCTCAGATCTCTTTTCCAGTTAGGGTTGCCAGGTTCCCACCTCGTTTCAGCAGGGGGATTTGAAGGATGTTCTGGGGTGGGCGAGGATGTCACCAAGCTATGCCACCAAGTGCAACCACCTGCCCGACCACCTCTCTCTCCCTCCCCTCCTGCCAGATTTAAAGGGCTTCAGCTCATCAGTGGGGACTACCTGGCCCATCGACCAGCTGGAGGGCCCTTTAAATCTAGCAGGAGGGAGAGGGGCTGTCATGGGCTGCATGCTCAACTCGCAAGAAGACCCTTTAAAAGGTCTTTTTGCGAGCAGGGTTGAGGAGTGGGGCTGGGGGAAATCAGATCCACGCACTGCAGCCCCCACCCTGCTTGCAAAAAGACCCTTTAAACGGTCTTTTTGTGAACTGAGCGTGAGGCCTGTGACCGCCCCTCTCCCTCCATCCTGTTAGATTTAAAGGGTCCTCCAGCTGATCAGTGTGCCATGTGGTCCCTCCTGATCAGATAAAGCCCTTTCAATCTGGCAGGAGGGGAGGGAGGGGTGGTTGGATGGGTGGTCGCATTTGGGGGTGGGGCTTCCCCAACTGGCCAGCTGGCTGGGGGTGGATTAGAGCCTGCAAAAGTGGGGAAAACCCCGCCAGGACTTGGGGGCTGGCAACCCTATTTCCAGTGCAATGGCCATTCATTTGAAACTTAATATGCTACCATGGTAATCACTGAAACAGTGCCATGATATAGGTATATACTATGGTCCCCATATTATCTCCAGTTCAATCATATGGCTGCATGTGAAGACCTTTGCCTTGGGTTTATCTTTGTTGTTATTCCAAAGTAACACATATTATGGCTTTGTTTTCTCTGGAATCCAATGTACACCCTACATCAAAACAGATAGTTCTTCTCTCCTTTCCAGTTGTCCCAAAGCCTACCTGTCAGATCTGTCCTGCATTTGAGGAGTTCCTCACACATAAGAATGTGTTGGACCTTTTTTGCACCAATAACTTTGGTAAGTTTCTATATATCTACTGAGAATAAGGCCCATACTGGGAAGAAATACAACGAGCTCTAGAAAGAAGCTCCAGGTGAGTGTCCCGGCTGTGGCTGGTGGGGTGGTGGAGGGAAGGGGAAAATAGAGGGAGGCAAGCCATGTTTATTTCCTTCTGCTTAGCTATAAGGCAAGGCTGTCTCAAGTCATTTTGCTGCCCTGTGGGTAGTATGGGAGGACAGCCGCATGGTATGGTTCTCTCCACCCCTCACTTAAGTTGATTTGGGCTATGCAGTGGCAGCTAAAGCATAAAGAAAAGCACCTCCACCTATACCATGTCTTCTGGGTTCCAAGAGACTTGAAAGGTGTTCCATAGACAGTTACAGGGTTGGGAAACACCCCTAGATTTGAGGGGTAGAGCCTGGGGAGGGCAGGGTTTGGGGAGTGAAGGGACTTAAGTAGGGTACAATGCCATAGAGTTGACTGCTCAAAGCAGCCATTGTCTCCAGGAGAATTGATCTTGGTCATCTGGAGATCGGGTGGAATATCTGGGAAATTTTCTGTAGAGGAAATGATATGCTGTGGCTGGGAAACACAGTAATTTCCAGGATATCTCCAGGCCCCACAGGGAGATTGGCAACCCCACTTAATGTTTTGGGGAGGATTGGGAGATGTATTTTACCTCAGGACACATTCAGTGACTCCCAACACCAACAGCAAACTGTTTAGAATGTTGTGAGTGAGGGCCATTCAGGCTGCATATGCAAAAACGTCTGTGTTCCGTTTGGCTATGGGGGGGGAAGGATGTGTGGAACATAGCAAGACCCAATCAGCCTGCATATGAAAATGACCCTGAAAGGCTGGCCCAGTCAGGTAGAAGGTGAGTCACTGGGAACACGGCTAGCCTTTTATATATACTACTGCTGTAGAAGCAATACAACGAGATCTAGAAAGTAGCTTACAGGCCTCTCTCTGTGCCACACATTTCCACTGGCCTCGGCCAGGGAGTGCTGCCCCCACTTGCTGAGCCAGTGCCGGGGGTCCATGGAGCTCCTGGATCTCGGCCTCGCCCTCCTTCTTGGCTGCCTTCTCCTCCATGGCGCCGGCCTGTGGGAAGTGCATAGAAGAACTCCCTCTAGACCTGGCTTGCACTCTCTCCCACTGGGGAAAGGGGCTGCACCTGCCTTGCCTTCTGATAGGAACTTGGTGCCCGCAGCCAGCAGCTCTTTTGCCCTCGAATGTGGGGGGGAGACCCACGGATTCGCAGGGTGATGGCACACAACACAGCAGGGGGCAGTAGTGGAGCTGGTGCTGGGCGCCTGGTGGAAGGGGCTGGCGCCCTCGAGTGACTCCTACTGGAGGGCAGTGGAGCAGCCAGGGGGAGGCGGGCCCGGGCAAGGGGCAGAGCATGGTGGTTCCGGTCTGGTCTTGGAGCTGGGGCATGCGGGGAGCAATGAAGCTGCCAGCCCGCAAGGTAAGCCTCTCCCCAATGGGCCTGGTGGGGCACCTCTGTTGCCCTCCACCTGCCCGCCGGCCCTTCCCTGGCTGTCACCGGCACCAGCAGCAGCGCCCGTCTGTTCTGCGCTTGCCTTCCAAGCAGAGGAGGACTCAGGCTGGCGCACTTAGCCTGCAAGTGGCGGGGGACCCCGGAGTGAATGCTGGGTGGCCTCCCCTCGAGCCAGAGGTTCCTCCTCCCCTGGGCCTGCCCGGGGCTCTGGACTCTCCCAGGAGTTGTTTGCATTGTTCTATGCTCTTTGAGGCACTGGCAGTGCTTTTCCTATGCTCAAGGC
Source organism: Gekko japonicus (assembly GCF_001447785.1). Lineage (NCBI taxonomy): Eukaryota > Metazoa > Chordata > Lepidosauria > Squamata > Gekkonidae > Gekko > Gekko japonicus. Next base: position 344,097 of record NW_015166429.1, on the reverse strand, counting down.
TGCACTTCTGACGGGGCTGGATCTCCCTGGGGTGAGAGGGCTGAGAGAAGAAGAACTGGGTATGAGGGGGCTTTCGTCGCTCCACTGTGGTCCCAGTTTTCTGCCCTTTTGCTTTGCTCCCCCCTATCTCCCAGTAGGCCTCCTTAGCTTCCACCCGCCGGACCGTCCATCCCCTTCACTGGCTCCCTCCAGACTGAGGCCGAGACACTGGCCGCTGGCTCTGTGGGTGGGACTGAGGCAACGCTGTGTGGCAATGCAGCCAGGGGATTGGCAGAACTTCTGAGTGGCAGATCAAGCAGCCAACTGATTTGGGAGTGCATGGAACGTTGCCACTCAAAAACTGAATTATATATAAGGAGAGATATCTAGACTAGATAAGTAGTCTTGGAACATGAATGGGGTTAGTTTATAGACCTTCATTTTGAAACCTGCATTTAAAATGGCCATATATAATGGTTTGCTGAGGGAGGGTAAGGTGAAAAGTGGATCCCACTGAAGTTGGAGGAGGATGTGACCAGTTGTGTAAATTTGACAGATGTAGCAGATAAATGTCAGATTATTTGAAAAATTCTCATATATTCTCATATATACTGCAAATGAACCACAGTCTTTTCCTTGCTCAGATGCATAAGAAGAGTTCAACCTGAAATACCTCCATATGTGTTTCATCCCTCAGCTAGTTGCACATGGCATTAGCATGCTCAGACATAATGCCAAACCATAGTTTGGAGCTATGTAAATAAGCCTTGTATGCAATTGCTCCCTCCTGTGTTTTAATTCAGTTGGTTTCTTCTTTAGCACAAATCTTAGACTGCTATTAAATCTGTACTTGGCAAACTATGGCCCCTTTCAGACAGCCTTTATAATCTGTTTTAGTTGCTGGTTGCTAATGGATTTTTTGTGTCATTTCAGACACAACCATTTTAGCAACTGGCTGCTAATGAATTTTATTTACCTTTTCATACAAAGCCACTTGTGTTGGGTTAGCAAAGTATGGTTGAGCCATTCTTGAGAGAAACTGCTTTCTTCCATTTTCACCTCTTCTTTGCCCTTCTGAATCGCTGTAGTGTGCTGTTTAAAATGTCTGCAGCACTTCCAACAGTGCTGCTTTCCCCCCTGCCCTTTTTTGGCATGCGGTCTTCCTCACATTTTTTTTAATGTTCTAAGTTGAGCGCTATAGCGCTAGACCAATATAGCATTTCAGTGTTACAGTGGCACTGTTGAGATACATTGAGATTATGGCTGTTGTTACATGGATACAGGAGGAGAGAAGTACGTACTTCATTGGGCAGTGGGTACTCAGGGTATCAGTGATTGGTGTTATAGAAATTGCTTACCTAAGATGTCTGTAGCAAATGTCCTGATATTCATTCATTCATGCTTCATCCATTCCTCCTTCAAGAAAGATCATGCCATGAAAAAGGACGGCGGGGGGGGGGGGGAGCAGCATTGTTTGAAATTAGCATAGTGCTTCAGAGATGGCTCATTAATGGAATGATATTTGCTGTATAAAACTCCTGTCCTTGTATCGCTTTACTCGAAATCAAGCCAACAGTGGATAACATCCAGTTTTGAACAGTAATTTTGAAAGGGTCCTATAGTTTTTCCCATCCAAACCAAGATAGCAAAGCACAGTTTAAAGCTGGTTTATAGTCATGCTTTGGAGAAAAGGCTGATTTGGATCTGATTTGGATCTAACACAAACTATGGGCTTGGATCCAGCAAAGGTTGTCTGCAGATGGAGGGGGAGCAGTATTCATTAATTCTCCACCACCACCCTCATGCTGTTCCTGGGAGTCCCCTGTCCCCAGCAGCAGTATTTCAAGGGCCATTGGGACTATAGTTGGAAGGGGAAACACTGAAATCCCTCTCCAGGAACAGAAATACTTTATGTCAATGGAAATTACTGCTGGATCCAAGCCATGGTTTGTGCTAATGCAGAATTGCCCATTGTTTTTTGACTTGACACATACACAGCATTTTGCAAGATTAGTATAGAGATGACACAAATATGTTTTTTCCCTCCCTCACAGCAGTGAAGGTGAAACTTTCTAGGAAACAAACTGCCTTCAGCATTCAAGAATATAATGTTGACTGCCGAGCTGAATTGATTACCCCCAGTTTGGTCTTGCCTTATGATGCTTGCAGTATGATTGAACAGTGGCTGCTGGTCAATGAGGACTGTACTCAGAAGATGACCCATACTCACCGTCCCATGGTGTATCTCATTGTGGGGACAACTGTGGAAAGTAATGTCTTAGTGCACCAAGTGTACCGCTGGCCAAGATGGAATTCCCAGCTTACCCTATCAACACAGAAGTGGAGGCAACATAAATGTACATAGCTTTTTATTTTAGTTTCTGTGATCTGTACACTTTCGAGTTCAAGAGGTCCACAAGCACAGCTCATGAACATGTGAGGATCCCCATTAATTTTAATGAAAGGAGCCAATTTTGAAGATCATTCTCTGTTGACATGCGGGAAGATATGGCAGGAGAGACAATGGCTTGAATCCAGTGGAAGATTTCTGTGAATGGAAGGGGCACCAATTCTCACTGATTTGTCCCTCCTGATGTAGAACTCTGACTCCCCACCTCATGTTGTTCCTGGGCCTCCATTTTCTCCCAGGAGAAGCATTTCAGGGAGTATTATGGGTTGCAGAGGGCAACGGGAGGAGGAATGTTAGCTCTTCACAGACAGAAAACCCCACTGTCTATGGAAATTACCAGTGGGACCTTTCATGCCCAGAACAGATCAACAGATCAGGGCAGAAGCAATTTTACAAGTGCATTAAAGGATTAATATAAACCTTTTACCACAACGTATGAAGAAGATAGAAGAGTTAAAGTTCTGCCTCAGAAGCACAATCAGAATGAACGTATTTCTGTGGATATGCTTCATGAAGACTTCATTTTACCAGAATTTATAGATGTTCTTTCATCAGGATATTTGTGGGGGAAAGTATTATATAAGATTTATGAAAACATAATTAAAATTACTTGTGAAATTCATAATGCTTCTTAGGGTTTAGATACCTACTTTTTCATCTTTCTGCGAAGTTTACAATCTATTAAAGTATGAAAATGGAGCAGCTGCCCCCCACATAAACCGTGAACATCCAACATTCTAACCACTATGCTAAGCTGACTAAATGTTTATATATTGCCATGTACCAGTAAAGTTCTCATGGTGGTTTACAAAAAGGAAAACAGTCAGTAAAATGCAAGATGATTCATGTATGAAATATCTGTCACTCTCTGAATCCATGGACATATCAGCAAGAGAATTTCCCAGTGGAACTCATAATGAGAATCAGTCCCAGTTCCTACTAACCCATCACTCCAAATTAACCCCAGAAACAATTCACATCTGTAGGCAGCCACCTGAACAAAACACTGACTCTTTGCTAAAGTATGTAATTAAAATATTTTCCTCATGCAACCTGGCAACCAAGTCCAACCATGTGACAACAACAGGCAATTGCTGCCTGGAGCAGATTAGGACTTCCATTTCAAAATATTTTTGCTGAAGTTCTGGCAGGTTCACTGTGTTGTGGGTGGAAATCCATCAGGTGCAACCACAGAGGAGACAAAACAGAGTTAAGCACATGTATTCCTCACAGGACTGATGTTTTCTTTGTTCAGGAGCCAGAGACAGCAGCAACAGAAGGAGAAAAGCCATCAGAGGGTGGGGATTTTTAAAAATCAAATTAGTCTCTTTCTCCTAGAAGAGCACCTGAGGCTGTTTAAGATGTACATTCTAGGTGAGGAAGGAGAAGCCCCCTGCCCTTGACTGTCTGCCACCCACTGTTGAGTTTGCTCGGTAATTACATGGGGTCTTTGGGCTGAACCACTGAATTTGATGCAGCCCCAGGAGAGACAGTGGCAGGACCCTCTGAGGGCTGGCATGACGGCTCTTTCCTCAAAGCATCATGGAAATACCACTGAGCAAAATGGAAGGAATAATGCTCACTTAATAGTTCCATTTCTTTCATTTTCCCTTTATTTTGTCTTCAGTATTTTTGTTTTGCACAATCACACTTCGTCAGCTGTCTTAGGTGTCAATACTGGGATCAAAGTGGGATATAAATGCTTTCAATAAGAGCTATGTAAATAAACAAGTATATCACATTTTTTATCTTCCAAGGAGCTCCTCCATTTTACCCTCACAACTATCATGTGCAATAGAGCAGGCTGAAAGTGGGACTAGTCCAAGGTCATCCAGTGAGCTTCATGATTTAAGCAGGGATTTGAACCCAGGTCTCACTGGTTCTGGGGACAAACAGGCCCCCCATGGCTGTTTCCACAGGCAAAAATGTTACAGAAGGGAAGCTTGAAGTCCTTCCTCTTCTCTCGCAGCACTCCCAAGCCAAATGGTGCAACAAAGTGCTTTGAAGGTGAGTTCCTACCATTGTACTTGTGACTGCAAGTCAGGTCAGATATACATGACCTGTCGTGTCACATGTGTCATGTAATTTGACTCTAAATAAATACATTGTACAGAGAAAAGGGAAACCACCAAAACAGGAGGAAGAGAGAGTGAAGGGAAAAGGTGAACATAGGCAATACAAGATAATTGCAAATGGAAAAAGCAGACAGCTTGAGAAACTTATTCTCCTGCTTTGAGTCAGAAATAGTCCTAGAAATGCGTCCAGGATTAGGATAAGGGCAAGAACTCGGCGTGAAAACATGCAAGCTTTAGGATGTTTGAAGGCATCCAATTTTACAAATTAATTGTTGGAACTTGACAGGAAAATCACTCAAATCTGTTTTGACCAAGATAAATTCACTGTTGTCTAAATACAAGCTCACTTTTAATTTGTTCGCCCAAAAGCAAGTCAGTTGCGGTGCTCACCTCAGCAAAGAGCAACAGACTGATCACATTCCTCCATAACTATAGAAACTGCCATAACTATAGAAACTGGTTAATGTGGGGACACTTGGATGACTGGAATCTCCAACCAGGATGTAGTTCTTCCACTTTAAGGGCCCTGGCATGCTTGAGGAGGGAGGGGCCAAAATGGAATCAGATCAAGGGCAGATTTCGTGTACAGAAAGAGGTGATATGTGGGCGACAACAAGGGAGGAAACTGAAGTTTTATACTCGGGAAGCCTGAAGCTTGTTTACGTGTGCCTGTTTGATTGCAAGGAAGGTAGGGTGTGTGATATTTGATTATACCCTGAACGTAACATCCACAGTGACCTGGCTGAAGCAATATGATTCTAAAACAAATACAGGCAAAAGTCTGACTAGACAAAATTCTGGGAGATCTGTGATCAGATATTCCCTGCAAATGGCAGCCATTAGAGAAAGCCATTTGGGTGGGAAATGTGCATGTGTGTGTTTGGACAATCCCCCACAGTGTTAGTAAGCAGCTCTCTACATGGAATCAGCTAGAGACTGTGGGAGAAAAACCTCAAAATTCAATGTAAGTTGTGTATATGGAAAATGGAGACATAATTTAGATAAATACCATTTATTGTGATTATAACATGAAAATTTACAGATGACTTTGAACCCCCTTCTCCTCCCTTTAGACAAGGAATTCATGTCTGTGAATTACCTTTGTTTCTTCAGGAGTTTTCCTTGGCATTAGGGTTCCCAAGTCCGTTTCGCTCCGTGGCGGGGGGCTCCCGGACGGCGTCTTGAGCGCGTGCCGCATGCACGCCAGTTGGAGGTGACGTGATGATGCCGGGCACGCTGGGGGCATGGCCACAGCCATCTGAGGGGGAAACATAGAGTTTTCCCCTCAGATGGCTGTGGCCCCACCCAGCGTCATCACGTCCGCTCCGTCTGACGTGCATGCCGGGGTGTGGTTCCCCCCGGGGCCCGATTCCGCGACGGCGGAAACCGGGCCTCCAAAGCGGGGGGTTATCTGCCCACCGGGGGGACTTGGTAGCCCTACTTGGCATATGCCTGTTTATAGTCCAAAAATAATAGATATAAAAATGAGAAATGCTGGGACAATTTTGACCAGGACCATGGCATAGGGTTGCCAGCTCTGGGTTGGGAAATAACTGGAGATTTTGGGTGTGGAGCCTGGGAAGGCTGGGGGTTGGGGAGGGGAGGGACCTCAGCAAGGTGTAATGCCACAGAGTCCACCTTCCAAAGCAGCCATTTTCTCCAGGGGGACTGATCTTGATCACCTGGAGATCAGTGGTAATAGCAGGAGATCTCCAGGTGCCACCTGAAGGTTGGCAACCCTACCATGGCATATGTGGCAAGGGAGCTTGAGTCTTTTCCCTGTGCTGTTTCCTAACCTAAAATAGCCCTGGGGGATACTAGTTGCCCCACTGGGGAAACCACATGTAAAGATGGGCTGCGTATAAGTTTCCTGAAAGGGGCAGCCCCGTTTTCTGTCAGGTTGGGAAAATGAGGGGGGGGGGGAGAGACTTAAGCTCCCTTTCCCAATCTGAACTGGGTCAGTGTGTGCCTGGGACTCAAGTTCCCAGTATGTAACCTCCAGTGCATGTGTCATGGCAAGGCTCCATGAGGAAAACGTAAAGTACAGACAGGCCCACAGAGAGAGCTCTTAGGCTTTCAGTGGCAGCTGTGGAGGCTGTTTTTCAGTAAAACAAATGGTGAGGGGAAAGAAATATGCAATTGTGCAATATTGTTGGATCCCCAAGCATCGAGAATAAATCCACGTTTTCAAGAAAAGCAAAATTTATTTCAAAGCGTTGAAGACATACTCAAACACGTTCTTTGTTAGAACTGGGGATACACAGTTAGGTCAAGCATAATAAAGGAAATTCAAACAGATACAGATCCAATGAATAGCATTCCCGCTGGCGGGCTAATGAAACGGTTGCGCGCCCAGTCCATGGGAACCAGGCAGAACATCAGACAAAACACAGGTGCAGTAGTCCTGGGAAAATCAATAGGCAAGCATTACAGCATCTTCTCCCCCACACAACCTCCAGCAGTTATCTTTTGCATTCCAAAGCAGGAGCAGGATGATAGAAGCCAAGCCGGGTGTAACAGGGAAAGGATATGTACACAGAGGTCACAGAAAACAGAATGGCAGCTTGCTGACATACTGCCCCCCTTAAAATACACTTACAACACACCTCCCGGGTCGGGCGGGAGATCTCCCGGGCTGGGCGGGAGGCCTCCCGGTTTGTCCGGGAACCTCTTGTGGAAACTACGGATCAGGTAAGGGGCCCGAATATCCCCTTCTTCCACCCATTCGCGGTGCTGGGGACCGAAATCAACCCATTCGATAAGGTACCAGAGTTTACCACGTTTCACTTTACAATCAAGGATATCAGCGATCTCAAAATGTTCATCCCCTTCCAAAATGATAGGTGGAGGAGGAGTAACTGCTGGTCTCCAGGGAGACGGGCCAGGATCCTTCTTCAACAGGCTCATGTGAAAAACAGAATGCAGAGCACGTAAATTCTTAGGCAAAACAACATCAACCGCCACATCATTTATGACTTTACGCACTTTGAATGGACCAATGAACTTCCACCCCAATTTCCTGCTAGGCCGCAGCATCTTAATGTTCTTGGTCGAGACATACACAAGATCCCCAGGTTTCAGATCAAACCCCACCACCCTACCCTTGTCTGCCTGGGTCTTGTAAGCAGCCTTGGCTGCGTCAAGCGTTTGGCATAGCAGAGGCCATGCATTTTGCAAGGACATACACCATGTATCAGCATCCCCCACAGGACGTTGGCCCATCCCCTCCAGGAAAGGGAGGGGGGGCTGTCGTAACCAGAAACAGCTTTATAAGGAGACATGCCCGTGGAGCTATGGACAGTATTGTTATAACAATATTCAGCAAGAGGCAACAATTCACACCAATCATTTTGTTGATAATTAGAAAAACAACCAGAGGTCATTTCGGGGGGGAACGCGGGGGAACGCAGTTCCCCCGGGCGAGGTGCAGGGGGGCGGGTGACATGCCCGTGGAGCTATGGACAGTGTTGTTATAACAATATTCAGCAAGAGGCAACAATTCACACCAATCATTTTGTTGATAATTAGTAAAACAACGAAGATATTGCTCCAGGGTCTGATTCACTCGTTCTGTTT
>NW_015166429.1:312028-333680 GCF_001447785.1 Gekko japonicus | reverse complement strand
GGAACTCCCGGTGCTTGCAGCGGTGGTCCCGTCAGCGGTTGAGCAGGCATCGGCGGCGCGGGAAGTCCCGGTGCAGGAGCAACTTGTTGCTGCGCGGCGTGTGCGTCAAGGAAATTAGCCATTCGAACGTCCATCATTCCCGGCAGACCTTCCATCACATCCTGGAATGCCCGCATTAAGTCTCTCACCGAGTCTTCCAGTTCTGCTAGTCGTTCCCCGGTAGTTTCCTCCGGGATGGGGTCCCGAGGTCGATAGTCCGGGGGTGGGTCATAGTCCTCTTCCGTTTGGAAGGCTCCGGTGCCCTCCTCATCTTCTGCGTGGCCTCGCGGCCCCGATGGCTCGAACATCCACTCCTCGAGGTCTTGCTTGGAACTCCCCTTCTCCGAGGTAGTCCCCGGCTCCGGGAACAATCCCTTGTCAAACAGACTCTCACGTAATCCGCTCCCCCGACGGGAGTACACCTCTCGGGTGCCCTGAGTGTTGTACATAGTCCAGTCATCCTGCTGTTGAGTCTTCCGCGGACCCCAGTGCGAAGGGGTCGGAGGCGGCCAAGACAGATGTTCAGGCAGGCGGGGAATCGCTCCCCCCACGGCACCCTCCATCGAGGCTGCAGTCGTGAACACCAAAGGAACGGGGGTATGTGGGACCGATCCTGAGTCCCCCTCCGTGTTAAGTAGGTTTCCCTCAGTTCCGCTCATGATCTTGCCAGATTCGGAACGATAGGAGAAAGAGAGTTCTAACAATATGTTGGATCCCCAAGCATCGAGAATAAATCCACGTTTTCAAGAAAAGCAAAATTTATTTCAAAGCGTTGAAGACATACTCAAACACGTTCTTTGTTAGAACTGGGGATACACAGTTAGGTCAAGCATAATAAAGGAAATTCAAACAGATACAGATCCAATGAATAGCATTCCCGCTGGCGGGCTAATGAAACGGTTGCGCGCCCAGTCCATGGGAACCAGGCAGAACATCAGACAAAACACAGGTGCAGTACTCATGAGAAAAGCAATAGGCAAGCATTACAGCATCTTCTCCCCCACACAACCTCCAGCAGTTATCTTGTGCATTCCAACGCAGGAGCAGGATGATAGAAAACAAGCCGGGTGCAACAGGGAAAGGATATGTACACAGAGGTCACAGAAAACAGAATGGCAGCTTGCTGACAAATATGTAGCTTGACCAGCATGATGTACTGGCTAGACTAGCATAAGGGAGAACTAGGTTTAGATCTCTACTCTGCCATGGAAGCTCTCTGGGTAACTTTGGGCCAGCCATACTCTCTCAGTTTAGGCTGCCTCACAGGGTTGTTGTGAGGATAAAAGGAAGCAGAGGAGAACGATGTAAGCCACTTTGGGTCCCCATTGAGGAGAAAGGTGGGGTATAAATGAAGTAAGTAAATAAGTTAACACTTCACATTCTATGTAAATAAAGATAATAATACGGTAGTAGAGGTAAAGGTTTCCCTTGCTTGAAAGCCAGTCGAATCTGACTCTAGGGGGCGGTGCTCATCTCTGTTTCCAAGCCAAAGAGCCAGTGTTGTCCGAAGAATTCTCTGTGGCCATGTGGCCGGCATGACTAAATACTAAGGGCGCACGGAACGCTGTTACCTTCCCACCGAAGCGGTACCTATTTATCTACTTGCAATTTCTTGCTTTTGAACTGCTAGGTTGGCAGGAACTGGGGCCAGAGATGGGAGCTCACTCTGTTACGCAGCACTCAGGTGTTGAACTGCCGAGCTTCAGATCTTCCGGTCTGCAGCTCAGTGTCTTAACCTCTGTTCTTTTTTGTGGGAAGAATTCCTCATGAAGTCAATTCCTACAGCACATTTGTTGGAAAAGAAATAGACTGTGTGCCTTCTACCTAGGCTGCTTTCTTCAAGCGATCTGGAGGAGTACCAAGCTACCATGTCATCCTAAATAATCATTTCCCATTCATCCTCACAACAAGGGTATGAGGGAGGTTAGGCTGAGAGATGGCATGGTGCAACAATTTGAACCTGTGATCTTGGGCACCCAATATTACACTTATTGATTGGTATTTCCTCACTCTTTGGTGTTTCCTCAGCCTATAAATAATGGCGGAAGGCTTTGTCAGCCTTCTAAGAGGAAAGGTTAGTTTTTGCACAAAATGCTGAGTGGCTTCAGATATCTGTCTATCCCCTTTTATCCTGCCCTTCTGCCAAGGATCTCAGGCTTCCTTCCTCATTTGTCTTCACAACCACTCTGCAGAGCCAGTTTGGCTGAGAGAAAATGATTGGCCCCGGGTCACCCAGTGAGCTTCATAGCTGAGTGGGGATTTGAACTCAAGTCTTCCAGGTTGTATTCTAACACTCTAACCACTACACAACATTGGTGCAGTGTAGAGAGAACAGACATTGCACATTCTTCATGGTGAGATTCCTTAGGTCCCCATTGGTTGCAGTGATGCTTTACTAGCATTAATATCCTGCATGGTATAGTGGTTAGAGTATCAGGCTAGTATGTGGGAGATCCAGGTTCAGATCCCCACTCTGCTGTGGAAACATGCTGGGTGACCTTGGGCCAGCCACTCTCAGCCTTACCTACCTCACAGGGTTGTTGTTGTTGTGAGAATAAAATGGAGGAGGGGAGAATGAAGTTGCAAGCTGCTACTGGTTCCCATGGGGTGGGGGGAAGCAGTGTACAGGATTTAAAATAAATGTCGTGTACATCTCAGTATGGACGGAGATGCTGAATGCATTTTGGACATTACAGAGAAGTGAAAGGAACAAAAATTTCATAGAGACTCTATTTCTTATCCACCAGCTACTGTACTAGTTGGACATCATAGAAGACAGTCCCAAAATGCACAGGAAGATTTGGCCCTCGGTCAGTGCAGGGCATTGCCAGTAGCACAACTAGTGACATTGCTCCCTGTGGTACTTTGTGATTATTAATGCCCGTATTGGTGAACTGCTTAGAAATGATCAATTTTTCTCCAGGGAAACCCACTGTAGATATTTTCATAGAGCCATCTGCCTGAAGAAATCAATCTCTGGAGGTTCCAGTTCTTGAATGCCAGCTAGCTCTGAGTGACCCTGGGCCAGTTACTATTTATCTCTTAAGTGTACCTTCTTTGCAAGGTTGTTGTGAGGGTAAAGTATGGCATGTACACTGCCCTAGAATCCCTGCAGGGATACTATAAAAATGTAACAAGGTTTTGTTGTGCAACTTCCTCTGTCGGCTTGCCCTGAGGAGGAAAGAAGCTTTGAAACACTCCTCCCTCATTCGCAGTAATTGTTAGTATGACTACAACTCCCAGTGAAAGAGGTGGCCACATCTGAAGGTGAATTCAATTCTGATCCGGCAACAATGCAGGCCATTCTCAGCTTATGCCTCTTCTTAGCACTCATAGCTAGAGGTAAGTATGTTATCCTGTGGTGGCAGCAGCTTATGATTTGGCAGAACTGTGGCATAGCTTAAAAGAATCCTCTCTCTTGTTCCAGAACCTCACAGCCTTCAGTATGTACTGCATATTTCTCAGAATATGATGGCTCTACAATATGGTCAAAGATGCTTCTCATTTCTGACATGTTGCTCTGACATTTCTGTGATGGCCACACCTAGTCACAGAAATGTGTGAGATGTACCCAGCAGTGTTCCTCATTGGCAAAAAGGGTGGAATGTTCCACATCATTCCCCGAAGAAAGTCTCATAAAGGGTTACCATAATTCTGAACGGTTTCAGAACAAAATCGGCACCTTTAAAGATGTGATCAATGGTACATTGAATGCTACTCTGATGGCTGTGTGGAATGTAGCTAGAATGTAGTTACTCAAGGTATTTGTTCTGTATGTTTTATGATCAAGTTAGTCATGAAGGGCAGTGGACCCAAGGGTCTGCTACATATTTCTGCACTTTTAGAAAAGTTTTCTTTTAAGCTTAAAGTCCTATGGAGATTATGTGGTTCAAATCCAGGACAAGAGCTCTCATTCAACTCTATTTCTATTTAAAAATTGGGTCATTGTCAGGTTAATCCCCTCCCCAACTCAGCAGTGGCCCACTATGGTGAATTGACTGTGTAGTTATTTAGAAGATTTGTTGTCGAAGGCTTAGAAGATTCTTTGGAGACTGTATATTCCATCTTTTCTTCTCTGGAGCACGGATAAACTGTCAGAAACACAAACATCAGCATGGCTAACCACCCCCTCTCTGTTAGGCATGAGAAAGTTTTCATAAGCTGCTTTGAGCGTTATGGGGGAAATGAGGCTAACAAATGCCCTCGAACTGCCGAATTACAGACCTTCCGGTCTGCAGTTCAGTGTCTTAACCTCTGTTCTTTTTTGTGGGAAGAATTCCTCATGAAATCAATTCCTACAGCACATTCGTTGGAAAAGAAATAGAAAATCTGAGTTGTCAGCAAGGGTCTCTTTGGAGGGCTTTTCATTCCGTGGCTTTTTCTGGAGACATGCCCCTGTAGAAATCTGGGTAAAAACTGTGGGGAATAGATTCAGGGATGTGCTGTCAAAATGCAGGTCATTCTGGTCTTTTGTTGTCATTCCTGCGTCAGATTCCAAGATGATACACATCAGTTTGGTTTTACTATTCTCATTACTGGGATTGCTGTGCTCTGAGAGAGAGTGTGTGGTTTGCCCAAGAGTAGCCATTGAGATTTCCTTACTTCAGTATAGCTGTCCTTATCTCTTTTTATCCTCACCAGGAAACAAGCAAGACTCCCTGCCATTTCACACATGGCATTTTACTTCCGGTAAAGAGCTGGATCTGAAGCAGTTTGCCATTTCAGACTGCACCGCTTTTTCCCGCTTTTCTCCCACCGTTTTTCGCTCACGCAGGCGATCTCCGGCTTTTTAAAAAAATGTTCGCTGTAGAGCACTATAGCGCTATAGTGCTATAACACAACACTTCCAATGGGATTGATATAATGCTGTTGCATCATGGCGTTATACGGTTATAGCGCTATAGCGCTATAAAGTGAACGTTCCAAAAAAAAAAAGCCAGAGATCGCCCGCGCGGGTGAAAAACGGCGGGAAAAAGCATATCAGAGCCGGGAGAGGAAACTGAAGACTACTTGGAAGTGGTTGACAGGTAAAACACTTCAGCCCCGTTTCCTAAATGGGACAGAAGCGTTTGTGTGTGAAATTAAAAATATGTTCCGGTAGGGAACCGGTTCTAAAACGGTTCTGTCTGAAATGACAGTCCTTGTTATCTGTGGTTCTCTGAAGTAATCTAATTTGGAAACATGTTAGAGGTCCCAACTCCAGCCTGGGAAATTCCTGGACAATCGGGGAAATGGAGCTTGAGGAGGGCGGAGTTTGGGGTTGGAAACACAGTAGGATGTGATTCTGTAGAGTTCATTTTCTAAAGCTGCCATTTTCTCCAGGCAAACTGATCTCTGTACTCTGGAGATCCATTGTAATTCTGGAGATCTCCAGGCCTCATCTGGAGCTTGATAATTCTATGTGCAATATTCAGCATCCTGAGTCTTCCTTCCTTCCTTCCTTCCTTCCTTCCTTCCTTCCTTCCTTCCTTCCTTCCGAATAGATGGGACATTTGATGACAAAATCTCTAAACCAGACAAGAAACGTGGGATTTTCAGCAATTGAGGGGGGGGGGCCTTCAGTGGTTTTGCATAGTTTACAGCTCTCTCTCTTTCGTTAGAAAGCTATATACATTATGCAAATTGGTGCAAATTAATCTAGTTTGCATAATATCACAGGTCTTGGAGGCTGTACATTCTCCTGCAGAAGTTGGCTCGTTATAGCAGACATGTCAAACATGTGGCCTGGGGGCTGGAAATGGCCAAGCAGCTGATCCGGGGCTCTTATCCAGCCTGCAAGCAACTGGGGGAAACCAGTCCAAATATGGACCAGAAGGGCCTATACTAGGGTATTATACTCCCTGCTGAAGTCCCTCCTTTCCCCACATGCAGGGGCCCCCAGGGTCCTCCCCCAGATCTCCAGGGATTGCCCAACCCAGAGATGGCAATCATAAGGGGTGAAGAGGGCTGGTTTGGCCCCAAGCTCTGCTGAGGAAGAGTATGTCAGTTGTAAAATGTCTCTGGTACCTGGCATTGCATTTTATGGCATGCATGGCACAGCCCAACAAAGTGACATTTATGTCAGATCCGGCCCTTGTAACAAATTAGTTTGACACCTCTGCTTTATAACATACAACGTTCTGGCAACAATTTTGTGAAGTAGGTTAAAAGGATAGCTTGCTCAAAGCAGGACAGAATATTTAGTAGCTGAAGCTGAACAGGTATCTGACCGAACTCAGCTGATTATGGATTTTACTTAGATTAGTGTGGTCATAACCTGATCATTCAAGTGATGGGACTGCCCTGCTGGGGCCACCATACAGGTCCTCACCAGAACATGTACAAGTGGGTGATTCATGAGGAGCTGAGGAGGGTAGGAAACCTCATTTCCCCTTCTTTGAAAGCCCCTGTATCTGCTCCCTTTTTCCTGCTTCCTTTTCTTCTTCCCACCTGCCAGCCAACCTACCTTCATGTGTCCCCATCTTCAGCTTTTACTCCTTCCCTCAATCTGCCAGTCATCTCCCCCCTGGAAAAGTCTGGTTGAGTTGAATGCAAGGATTCTGGCATAGGAATAAATTGTGTAGGCAGCGAGTCTCCCCACTTTCCTGTAGATGTCACTGGGCTTGTTCCTAGTGAGTCCTCCTCTATCAGGTGATATTACAGGGAGGAGGATGAGAACATTTTCAAGGATGTTTTGGCTTCCAGTTTACATAAACCAAGGCACAAAAGACTCAGCAGCTTTGTTGTGGTTGCCTAGAAACCTCCAAAAGAGACATTCAGAGCTTAGTGAGCATTCTTTTTATAAAGCTACAGGCATTGCTTCTATCATTTTGGGGAGTTTTAGCCCCCCAATTTTAATTAATTTTATGTAGACTTCAGATTTTTTTTTGCAGACCTGGGACTTTTTCAGTTTTGTAGAGAAATTCCCCTGTCTGTCTGTAGCTCCATTTTGTGGACCTATTAATCATAATCTCTGTGGTACAATTTGAAATTAATGTATGACAAACAGGAGAGCTGCAAGCCCCCTTTCTCCTACTTGCAATCCAGCCTAGCCTAGCCAGGAGGTTTTAGCATATGACTGGCAGAAGCAACCAGGTGTGAAGAAGAGACTCTGAACACAGTCTGAGCTCTTAAATATGCCTGTTTTTAAAAAGAAAAAATGGCTTGGGACTCATTTGTAGAACCCCACTGTCATGTACCTTTGACTCAAGAAATAATAACCGAAGATGTCTCTCTAACCGAAGGGAGGTAAGAATCAGTCCTCTGTATTTTGACTTTTTAACATTAAATCCAAATGCTAAGAATTTATTTCACTCACTCTGCTTTCCCTTCCAGCTTTTATATATACAAATATATGTTCACTAGAGTTGCCAGGCCCCCACCAGGCTGCCACTTGGAGAAGATAAAAGTAACAAAATGGCCTTTGGGCTGATGGTGTGATGTCAGTTCTGGGAAAACCCAGAAGTGCTGTCAGTCCTCTGTAGGAACTGTGAGGAATCCTGTGGTTTTGCAGCAGAGTTCCTTGTGATTCCAAGAGAGACTAGACACCACTTCCGGTTTCCTCCAGAAATGACATCATGCCATCAGCCCAATGACCCCCCCCCCCCATGTCCCTGCCGTTGGTTGCCAGGCCATTCCCAGCAACTCTAATTTGCACACTCATAAGAACTCATCTGTTCAGTATAGGGACAGGTTTGGTTCTATGATTCAGTAAAATAGATTTGAGGCCTAAGGAGAAGCTTCAGCCCTTTGGATAGGCTTGCCAAGTCCCCCCGGTGGGCGGGGAAACCCCCACCCCAGAGGCCCGTTTCCCGCCGCCGGCAGATCGGGCCCTGGGGGGAACTCCACCCCCACGTGCACGTCATCCGGAAGTGACGCGGGTATGCTGGGCATGCTGGGGGCGGGGCCACGGTCATCCAAGGGAAAACTCTATGGTTTTCCCTTGGATGGTCCTGGCCCCGCCCCCTGCGTGCCCGGCGTACCCGCGTCACTTCCGGGTGACGTGGATGCGGCGGGCGTGGGCAAAGCACATGCGCGCTCCAGACGATGGCCGGGAGTCCCCCGTTCCGGTAACTTTCTGACTTGGTAACCCTACCTTTGGAGCTATTTTATGTGCAGCCATTCTTTCCCAGTAGGGTAGTGAATACTGTGGAAATATTTTTAAAAATGGTAAAATGAAAGAGGGCAATATGTATCGATTATTTTATTCCCCAGGGACTGCTCTACAGTGTGAAATTTGCACAGGCCTGGGCCACAACTGCACTGGTAAAACAGAGACCTGTCCCCCTGATCATGCCTTTTGTGGCACCACATTGTTTGAAAGTAAACACGGTAAGCAACTGTGATGGAATGACTTTGTTGCCCAGATTTGGATATTTTAGAAGTTTTAGCTTCGTAATACGTATTTTTGGAAACACTGTTACCTGAAATTGTAATATTGTTGTCTTTTGTTTAGGAAAGAACTAATATGGGTTAAATGCATAGCCCTATAACCATTTTAGGAAAACCTTTTTAGACTCTTGGGGAAAGAAAAAGCAAGAGAAACAGTTCAAACATTCACAGTTAAAGAATGACAGCTAGACAAAAGTCAGTTGAGAACATGACAGTTAAATGTAAGCTTACACAGCAGGAGAGTTCCTGTCCCTGACCTCCGGCTTCCTGCCGCTGCCCAATGCAACAGTGGGGGAAAATGGGGGGGAATAACCAGGGGTCATTTCGTAGAAAAAGAGCTGCAGGAGCTCATTAGCATAACTTATTAGCATATGCCACACCCCCGGACATCACCGGAAGTGTGCACCAGCCCCTCTGACAGGCAAAAGCACCTGGGATCCATTCTTTCTCCCCTCTCCCTTCCCTTCGCCTCCAAGTTGGGCGAAGGAAAAGGGGAGGGGGAGGATCTCAGGCGCTTCTGCCTGACAGAGGGGCTGGCGTGCCCACAGCCAGCCTGGGTGAATTATAGAATCATAGACTCATACAGTGCTCCCTTTCTCCTATTTGCGTTGCTGCTCGGACTTCACACGTGAAAGGTGGAATTTGCCCCTACGAGTCCAAGGCCACCACCCCGGGGCTCAGGGAGGCAAGGGAACGTTTCGCCCTGTTCCCCACCCCTGCGCGGGCATCGCAGCTGCCTGTGAGAACAGCAACGGTAGCCATAACTTTTTAAAGAGCCCCTCCCGAGAGCTGGGGGAGCCAGAATGACCTCTGGCGTGTGATGTCCGAGGGGCTCAGGGAGGCAATGCCACTCGGACATCACATGCGAGAGGTGGAATTTACCCCTACGAGTCCAAGGCTACCACCCTGGAGCTCAGGGAGGCAAGGGAACATTTTGCCCCTCCCCCCCGCACGGGCATTGCATCTGCCGCCGAGAACAGCGACGGCAGCCATAACGTTTTGAAGAGCCCCTCCCGAGAGCTGGGGGAGCCAGAATGACCTCTTGCGTGTGATGTCCGAGGGTCTCAGGGAGGCAACGCCGCTCGGACATCACACGCAAGAGGTGGAATTTGCCCCTAAGAGTCCAAGGCCACCATCCCGGGCTCAGGGAGGCAAGGGAATGTTTCGCTCCTCCCCTCCCCTCCAACACGCGGGCGTCGCAGCTGCCACAGAGAACGGCGGCAGCAGCCATAACATTTTAAGAAGCCCCAAAGGAGAGCTGGGGGAGCCAGAATGACCTCTCATGAGAGAGGTGGAATTTGCCCCTATGAGTTCAGGGCCACCACCCCCGGGCTCAGGGAGGCGGGGGAACATTTCGCCCCCCCACCGTGTCCCAACTGATGTCTGGTGGGAGCAGGGGGCGGGGCTTATGTGCCCGTCCCCTGGGCTCCTGACTGGCGGAGCGGTGCTCTGGTGCGCTCCTGCAGGAACCGAGGCCTGGGAATACCATTGCGCAATGCTGCTAAAACCATTGAGATTTGGGATAGAGCATCATGGTGACATCTCCAGTAGGGATACCAGCTTCCAGGTGGGGCCTGGGGATCCCCCGGAATTACAGCTCATCTCCAGGCTACAGAGATCAGTTCCCCTGGAGAAAATGGATGCTTTGAAGGGTGGATTCCATGGCATTGTACTCAGCTGAGCTCCATCCCATCCCCTGGCACTAACCCCAAATCTCCAGCGGTTTCCCAACCTGGATCTGGCAAACCTTGCTGGTGGCCAGGGAGGACCTGACAACCCTAATTTCCAGCGATGGGACTAGCCTCATCCCCAAAGCTCCTGGGAGATTGCCAGGGAATGCTAGTTAAAGATGGCTATGGCTGAATAGAGTCTAGAGTGAAGAAGTCTAGGAAATTAGACAGAAAAATAGGTTTTACAGTTAAAAGATAGTACTGAACAGCAACAGTTAACAGTCCATGATTTAGAATGTGGTTGCTTCCACAGAGAAGTTTTTCTCTACCTTTGCTTTAAAACTAGAGAACTTTTATCTAGTTAGTTACAATATTTCTGTGCTGCTTCTTCAGAGTCCTGCTTGGGGTGGCTTAAAATTAAAACAACGAAACAATATAAAAACAAGCCATTGGAGATAAACAGAACACAACCTATCCATATTCCTGAAGCAGATCATTTAAAAAACCTAGTCAGATAAACCCCCTAATTTAAAAACTTTGTTTTTTGACTGTACAAATGACATCCTCCTGTAATCGTCCTCCTTCAAGAGTTTCCCCATCCTCAATGTGCTCTTTCCCAAACCTGATTTATTATGATCTTTTTGGAAGGAACACTCTCCAAGTGTCTTATTGTGCCATCTAGATGGGAATATGTGTATTTTCAAAGATCCCACTCACAGCAGTGCCACATTCCTCCTGTCAGTCCTTCACAGCCACCATTTGCCCCACAGTGCCACTGAGGGTTTTTTTGAAAAACCAATTGGCAAGTGCTGTGGCACTATAACACAATGCTATAGTACTATAGCGGTTATCGAAAAGCCCTCTGGTGGCACAATGGGGAAAACATTCGCTGTAAGGAGGAAAGCACATAGAACCCCCCCATGTGGAAACTCCTTTGCCAACATGCATGCTTTTGCATCGCACCAGCAATGAGAGCCACGTGGCGAATCCTCACTGTGTTGAAGCACGCTTTGCTAGTATATTGAGATGTGGTACTATTAATCTAGATGGCTGAGAAACGTAGAAGTTTGAAAGTTAATATCTGAATCAGATTGCTCAGTTACTCTAAAACAGCTTTTAATAGTAATACAACCTTGAATATTTTATGTGCATTTCTTCATAATGAATTGTTTCCTGTAAGAGAGACCAGTTAAAAGTAGTTTGTTAACCTCTCACGCCTACTGAATTGTGCAGAAAGTTATTTGTCCTTAGAACGAAACAGCAAACTTGACCAAGGGTGATGTGGTGTACTCAGAGAGACAGTGTAAAGAATGCTTTGAGTGGTGGCAGGAGAAAACGAACCCTAGTTAGGTAATAGGGGAGATAGGTCTGGGTTGGAAAATACCTGAAGGCTTTGGAGTGGATCTGGGAGTGAGTGGGGTTTGGGGAGGGGCCTCAGCATGGTACAATGCCATAGAGTCCCCCCTTCAAAGCAGCCATTTTCTCCAGGGGAGCTTATCTCTGTCAGCTGGAGATCAGTTGTAAAAGCAGATCTCCAGTCCCCACCTGGAGGCTGGCAACCGTAAGGGGAGAAGCATCCTAACTGGATCCACTACCTAGGCAAAACAGTGGCACAGTGTTGCTTGCCCTTTTAATCACAGCAACACTGCCAAATGATCTTTCACAATCAGTGTCTCATTTTCCAAACCTCAGAATGGAACAAAATTGAGTTACTACTTGAGACTCGTGTTTCATTGTTGCAACTTGGAGAGGGTCTAATGACCAGTCCCTGCTGGGAACGGATTCATCCGACTGAGGGTCTTCAATGTAAAAGCAGCTTTTCTGTGCTGTTTGTGTAGAAAGGCATCTTAGTTGACCACCAATTGTCCTAGGCAGCTTACAGAGGTCAGGGACTTTTTCACATTCACTCTTTCGTTTTATTCACTTTCTGTGTATGTCTTTTATGACTTGTTTGGTCAACTATTTAATGGTCCAAACAGGCTGTGAACCAGAATAAGTGTATGAGTAGTATATAACATTGCAGTGATACAGAACAGGCAATGGAAGATAGCAACAACAGCTGCTAGGTTTCACATTTGAAAGACATTATTCACTTTTGAATCTCTGTGTAGCATCCTCTGCTAGAAGTTCCTGTCTTTTTTCCCCCCTGCAGATGAAATATTAGTTCATGGCATTATTAAGAACTGCATTCCATCCAGTGTGTGTGCAGCTGGTTCTACTGATATAAACTTGGGAGAAAAAGGAAGATCGAGAACTCATGTTTTCTGCTGTCAGGGTGATACTTGCAATGCAGCCACTGCTGCCAAATGTAGGTATTCAGTCATTTCCTCCTTCCCAGCCCTGCTCCTGCTCTCCATTGACAGTCCTTGCTCCTGCAGGCAGCTGGAGAAAAAGGGGAGGGGGGCAATGCTGCTGTTTCTTTTATGTCACTGCCAGCCAAAGACCTCGAGATGAGATTGCTGCCCCTCACGATGTACTAGGAATTAACCCAATCTCTATGGTATTTACCATAGGGTTTTTTTTGGGGGGGGGGTTTCCCAGAACTTTGTGATTTCAAAGCATTGGCAATGCTTTCCCCTCCCAGGCCCTGCCTCCAAACAATCCCCAGGGAGTGTAGGTGCAGGCCTGACATCCCTACAGCTTGGGTTCCTTCTGTTGTCAGGCATCTCTGGGTCCCTCTGATACTTGCCACAGGGATGCTACTGAGAATGGCATCCTCTTTGTGAGCAATTCCTCCCTTCTTGGCTGTTACATATAGTTGGAGAAAGCACTATATGGCACAGGGTCAGCATGTTCTGATGTTGCCATACCTGACCAATGGGGAACAACCAGTGGCATGGAGCAGAATAGGGAAACTCAAATGTCAGTAAGAATGACAAGAAATTACTGGTGGGGGGAAGGAGAGAATTTCTTACAAGGATGAGTGTTTTCAGTATCATTTCAGTGATTTTACCATCTGACCTCTAGGCAAGCTTCCTTCTAAGTTTGCAGGTGTGGAAACAGCAAAACTGGGTGATTCTGCAAGGCTGAACCAAAGCCTTGCAATGATCTCAGAGTTGATGCAGCTAAGCTTGACCCTTCTCTCTATCTATCACCTCCTAATCCATCTGTAGAACTCAATGAGGGACAGAAGAGCCCCCATAACACATCTTTGGAGTCTATTTGTCCCAAGATCCATTTGCCTGGTTGCCTCTATGGAATTCCCAGTCCATATTTGGTTGTTTGGGTGCATTCCCTGGAAGCAGTCTGTGCCAACCCTACTCCTTGAAAGGCCATGCCAGCCTCCCCAGAACTGATTTACCCCTGGGGTCGATGGAGCCTCTGGGTGGGTAGATTCTGAGAAGGCCCTGCACCATGTCCCAAGAACTCTCAGGACACTGTTTCGATATCCGCAATATTCCCTGGCCCACCAACTCAAGACCTGTGGAGAAGAAGTAACCATTCTTCCTCTCTACTGTGTTCTGTCTATTGCAACAGAGGGGTGACATGATTGAGATGTATAAGATTATGCATGGGAAAGAGCAGGTAGAGAAAGTTCTCACAATACAAGAACTCGTGGGCACTCCACGAAATTGCCGAGCGGTCGGGTTAGAACGGATAAAAGGAAGTACTTCTTCACCCAAAGAGTGATTAACACTTGGAATTCACTGCCACAGGAAGTGGTGGCGGCTACAAGCATGGACGGCTTCAAAAGGGAATTAGATAAGCATATGGAGCAGAGGTCCATCAGTGGCTATTAGCCACAAGGTATAGATAGGGACTCTGGGGCAAGTGATGCTCTGTCATCTTGGTGCTTGGGGGGGTCAACAGTGGGAGGGCTTCTAATGTCCTGGCCCCACTGGTGGACCTTCTGATGGCACTGGTATTTCTGGCCACTGTGTGATACAGAGTGTTGGACTGGATGGGCCTTTGGCCTGATCCAACATTGGCATCTCTTATGTTCTTATGTTCTTAACTTCCTTGCAGGTTCCCACTTCATTATATAACATCATGAATGGAACTTTACAAAGAGACATAAAGGAAAAAATGCTACTGCCTTGAGGAGCTAATCATCTACATTCCATTTACAAGTGTCCCCTTTTACAGGGAGCTTCCGGTTTAAAACCTGTGGTGGCTATAACATTTAATCTAGTTCTTAGAGAGTTCTTCCAAGAGGAATACTTTCTGCAGGTTTTGAGCATGCATTTACATCTCAGCATTTAACCCAAAGTCATGCTAATGAAGTACTTGATCCAGACTAACCCCTTTGACTTTCTCTTTTTTGTTTATTCAGTTATGCCATCGGAAGCCAAACCCAATGGTCTGCAGTGCCCCGCTTGCTATGCTTTGCTTGATGAGTCATGCAGTGATGCAGACACAGTCAACTGTGTTGGGTCTGAGTTTCAGTGCATCAATTTGGTTGGATATGTCCATTATGGTAAATCTGATTTGTCTATTCATTTGGCTTGGGTTCTGTCATTCAGCAGCTAACTCCAACTCTGCGTGCCTCTTCTGCCAGAAAAGATCCAAGGACTTTCTTCTGCTAAGTGAAGAGCCTTCCTTTGAGAGAAGGAAGGGTTCCTCCATTTGGGAAGACTCTTTCTATCAAAAGAAGACTCCCTACATAGGGAAGTAAACCTTTGGATCCATCTTACTAAGTCCCTAGTAAACAGTTTATTGGAAAATATGGGTTTGATGTTCTAGAATGTTGTTGCATGCTCCAACTGTTTGACAGGATAGATATTAGTGCCTCTTGACCTGATCTGGAGTTCCACAAGCATTCAGCTCGTGCACAGAGGTTTCCCCCTTCATTTTATTCAATTTACAAGTGCCAGGAAACAAAAGATGCCAATCAAGTTTCTCCACTGAAATTAATTAGATCAGATGACCACTGCATTTATGCATCTGAGTGCCTTTGACCTAATGCAAGTGAAGTACTGGCAGTGCCATCCTAAGCAGGGTTGCACCTAGGCTTACCAAGTGCCGGCGGGGGAACTGCGTATCTTGGCAGGATCCCTGCCGCGGGGACGGCAACACGCATTGCACCTGCCGTCGCCAGGATGTGACGCTATGCGTCGCTTTGGCAACAGGACTCCAAACGGGACAGTCCCGTTGCCAGAGCGACGCATAGCGTCACATCCTGGTGATGGTGGGTGCAACGCGTGTCGCCGTCCCCGCGGCAGGGATCCTGCCAAGACACGCAGTTCCCCCGCCGGCACTTGGTAAGCCTAGTTGCACCATTCTAAGTCAAATGAAGTCAAAGGTTCTAAGTCTAACGAAGTCAAAGGTTAGATGGTTCTAACTCTGCTTTGGACTGCAATGCTAGACGTTAATTTTTCTAGTGCAATACTTATACAATAGATCATTTCCTCTCTTTTTAATATTAGTTTTATCTGTGTGTGCACACATGTGTGTAACTTTATAAATAGTGATCAACAATGTCAATTTATGTGGGGAATATAATTTTTCGTATTTCCCACGGAATCAGAAATTTGCAGGGGTAAGACAATGGTAAATTCTTCTCACCATATTGGCAAGTAAAATAGATAACCAGTTCCCTATACAAAATGAGACAAAAGTCTAGTGGCATCTTTCAAGACTGACAGCATTTATTTCAGTTGGGTAGCCATGTTTGTCTGAAGCAGCAGAACAAAGTTTGAGTCCAGTGGTACCTTTAAGACCAACAAAGTTTTATTCAAAGTGTAAGTTCTCGTGTGCAAAGCACACTGCTTCAGACAAATGGAACAAAATCTCCTCTAGGGTTATTTACAGGAAAAGAGAGGGGCAGCCATTAGGAGGGGCCACTGAGAGCCAAGATGCATATGCGGAGCTGAAATTGGATCAGGTGGCCAGTAATACCAATGGATAGCAGCAAATGAGCACGTAAATGCAAGTTAACAAAAAGATGTGAGAATAAAGCTAGAAACTCAAGCTTCATTCTCACATCTTTTTATTATCAGCCAACTTATTTATTTATTTAATTTGATTTATACCCCACCCTCCCCGCCTGCATATGCATCTTGGCTCTGAGTAGCCCCTCTTAATGGGTGCCCCCCCCTGTAAATAACCCTTGAGGAGATTTTGTTCCGTTTGTCCGAAGAAGTGTGCTTTGCACACGAAGCTTATACTTTGAATTAAACTTTGTTGGACTTAAAGGTGCCACTGGACTCAAACTTTGTTCAGCATTTAGTTCAGTATGAGCTTTAATGAGACACAGCTCACTTCTTCAAGTATGTGGAGATCAACATATCAGTTCTTTATGAGAACTGATAAGTACTGCAGGAAGTTAGCAATTAGTTGCCCTGTGAACAAGTTTTATCTTGACCTTAGATTCCAAATGAGTCAAGGTTATACAGCACATGTCTGTTGTATGAATTTTGAATGGGGAAGAACATACAGGAGAACAGTTAGCCAGATGATTAACCATTGCCCTCTTGTGGCTAACAACCATTTTGTTTCCTATTCTTCTGACACCAGATGAATCATCTCAGAGGATTGCCATGAAGGGTTGTGCCACCCAGCCAGTTTGCAGTGCTAGTGTCGGAGGTGCAGCAACATTTGCAGGAGTCAGTTCGGCGATAACAAAGCTTGAGTGCTCACCAGCCTCCAGCACAGCCAGCATATCTCCTGGACCATCTGGACTCCTTCTTTCAGCAATTGTTGGGTTTCTGCTGGTGAAGCTCTGATCCTTGTTGACTGGCTGTCTTTGCTGATGCATCGCATGGAGGGCTAAGCCAAGGCATGTGCCAACGCTTGGCTCTTGCTTAGTATAAACAGACGAATAGGGTGACCTGCGATTTAGCCATTTTGTATGTAAAGAACCAAAGCAGGAATATAATGGTTTTTTAAAAAGTCTTAAGCTCAATTTAATGAAAGATTTTAATTACCCATTTTAGTTTTATTTAGGACTAGGAATAAGGCCCGCTGTGGAAATAAATACAACTTGCTCTAGAAAGAGGCTCTGGGAGAGTGCCAAGGCCTTGAGCACTCAGCGTCAATGTGCTGTGGTGACCTCAGCTGGGTATAATGACAAAGAGTCCACCATTTTCTCCAGTGGAACTGATCTCTGCTACCTGAAGAGCAGTTGTAATTTTCAGTGATCTCCAGCCCTCACCTGGAGATTGGCAACAATTGCTACCCAGGAAGAAATGGCTGGTTTGGAGGGTGGCATTGTATCTGTCTGAGGTCCCACCCCTCCTCAAACCTCACACTCTCCAGGCTCCACCCCTCAAATCTCCATGAATTTCCCAACCTGGAGTTGGCAACCCTATTTCCTTCCCAGCCAAGCATCAACCTGCCATTATCTGCTCCTCTGATTTCAGCTTTGCATCTCCTCCCCCCTCCATCCTGGAGATCAGTTGTAATTCTGAGTGATTTCCACTCCTGTCCTGAGATTGACAACAGTGGTTCCCCAGAAGGGAATGGATGGTTGGGAGGGTAGAGTCTATGGCACTGTACCTGTCTGAGGTCCCACCCCTCCTCAAACCTCACCCTCTCCAGGTTCCATCCCTCAAATCTCCAGGAATTTCCCACCTGGAATTGGCAACCCTATCTCTATCCCAGCCAATCATCAACATACCTTTATTTCCCCCTCTCTTTTCAGCTTTCCATTTTCCCCACACACACGCCTGCAGCCTCTTCTGTGTTCTGAAGCCCTGACTGCCACAGAGTCCACCATTTTCTCCAGGGCAACTGATCTCTGCCATCTGGAGAGCAGTTGTAATTCTGAGTGATCTCCAGCCCTCACCTGGAGATTGGCAAGAATGGATTCCCAGGAGAAAAAGTAGTATTTCTCTGCAATGGGGACCAAAGCAGCTTACATCATTCTCCTCTCCCCCTTTTGACTTGCACAACAAACCTGTGAGGTAGGTTAGGCTGAAAGTCTGTGACCTACTCAACTTCTACAGCAAGAACCTGGATCTAGCAGACCCTGCTCTGCCTAGGGCAGCCGACCTCCAAGTGGAGACTGAAGATCAACAGGTATCACAACTGAACTCCAGACAACAGATCTCCCCCCCCCGGGAGAAAATAACTGCTTTGGAAGGTGGGCTGTATGGCATTCTGTTCAGCTGAGGCCTCTCCCCTCCCCAAACCCCAGCTTCCATAGACTCTACCAGAAAATCTTCAGGAATCTCCCTACCTGGAGCTGGCAACCCTAGTCAGGACTGGCCCCAATGAGTTCCTCACAAAAGTCTGCAAAGGGTTTCCTTTGTCTGAACCAAGCTTGGTTGTCTACTATGGCGAAATGGACTCCAGTTTACAACTCAGCTGTTTGCCTCCCACTCTCGTCCCATGGGCATATCTCACTCCTTAAGTTCACTGCCACTGCCTTTTTAGAGGGACAGTAAGACCCCTCTGGCCGAATCTCCCTATTTGGAGATGGAATCCCCAATCTTTGGGGGATCCCTGGAAAGTTGGCAACCCAAGGGTCTGGCCTTTCCTTGCTTCCCTGGGCTACCCCCTCCCTTTAGTATTGTGCAGAGCAGGGGAGACTATGTGGTCATTCCCTACACACAGTGCTCGCTACTTCTGGGGGTTATGGGCTCACCTGTACTTCAGCCTCTCTCTCTTGCCCAGGAGAGCAGGGAAACTTCCATTCATTCCCCAGTCCAGCCAACTGTGGAATAGCTGAACTTCTGCTGCCTTCCAGGGACGAAGACTGCCTTGGGACAGTCCCTGTTTTCTCACACTTTTTGGCCTTGGGGCAGCTGGGAACAGCAGATGAGGAAGCTCCATTCAACCCAGTGAGTGATACCCCTGCAGGCCCCTCTCTGGAACTACAGCTCAATTAAACCTTATGGGGGAACATTTTAAACAAAGAACCAGAGCCATCTTACAAACACAGGTAACTGCCATTTCGTTACACCTACCAACAACCACTGAGGGAAAACTTAGTCCCACACAGGAGGCAAGCTGGAAAAGCATCTTTGTTAAGAGAGAAAGCCATTTGCCAGTAATTCTGACAGGGCACAGTGGCTGAACGGGGAGTGGGTGGGGAAAAGGAGCAGACCCAGCACCTGGCCAATGGCATGCAAGTACTCTTGAGTGGCGGCTGACGGGCCAATGGCTGAGGGAGTACATGGAATCTTGCCACCCCAAAACAAGATTATTATATAGGACAGATTATGGTTCACTACAAAGATGCTGCAGTGTCCGCAGTAATGGAAATCAAGTGCTGTCATATTACTATCATGCTGATGTCCACAAAGACTTTAGTAAATAATCTACCTATCATTTGTCTAATGGGTTCATATCTGGCATGCTATAATTATTTTATCCTTTTATACCTGTAGAGCTATTTACTTAAAAAGAGAAGTGACAGGGCTGAAGGGTGCTAAAAGCTACATCTTCTGGCCTGGAGGTTCCATCCCAAGAGGTTCAGGGGCTGGCTGAGGTTGCTCAGAGCTGAGGATAACCATTTTGCTGCAGAGCTTATCTGTTACCTTAACTGGATCCAGAGAAGGGGAAATCAGCTTGTTACAGGGTCTCCAGCCAGATAAACAAGGGACCTTTTGCCCATGTAAATGAAGGTTTTATTCCTGCATAATATTCCCAAGAGAAAGACTAAGAGAAACTAACCAATTCAAACTAAACGAAATATTTATGTAGTAGCACTTAGACACACAACTAGAGGTTGATCGATACTGCAAACCCTTTAAAATCATGAGTACAACTACAAGGGTAAAACCCAGAAGAAAACCACCCTTTCCCTCCTAATAAACACACACAAACCAGAGAAGGGGTAAAAGATGAGGGGAAGAGGTTCTGAAGAGTGATACTACCTGACCCAAGGTGTGTGATAAGCTGAGAATCACAGTAAGTCTGTGCAGCAGAAGTCTGACAAGGAGGGAGAGCAGCCTGCAAAGCAGTTTAAAGAGGTATCCAAGTTGTTGAAGCAGCCTGGCACACATTTCAGGGACCTGGGCAGCTGGGCTAGTTTGTTTATACGTGAAAATTCCATAGTTCAGCAAGGGACCTGACTTTCCCAGGATCAGGATTGGTCCAATAAATAAATAAATAAAGTTTGAAGGTAACTGCTGCCCAAATCTGGCAGGAAGGTAAAGTAACATGTGACATTCCAAGATGGGGACGTTTTAGCCTATCAGTGAAACAACCAGGTGTGTAATGATAGCAAAACTCACAGCGCAGGCAGAACCGTGCATTGTCTTTTCTTTTTTAAAAATATGTTTATTGATTTTCAAAAAGGAAAGGAAAGATAAAAAGGAGAGAGTGATACATTTTCACAGTACCTGTTTAGGTATCTCATACATAACATGATATTAGAGTCATCTACAGTTATACCTTCTCATAAGACATCTATTTAGCAACATTATACAAAAAAACAAAACAAAATGAAGAGTTATATGTTTTCTATTATTCTTATATTCTGCTATATTCCCAATAAACATATTCTAATGATAGAGTTAGCTAACTTTTTACCTAGAATCTTTATCTAAAAGGGGAAATAATACATAGTTAAACAAAGAAGCCAAAATATTCCCTTGTTTACACTATTTCCTATATATCTAGTGTTAAGCATTTCTGTTCTGTATGATAGCAACCATACTTTAAACAATAAGATGGAAAAAAGAGAAAGGAACAGAAGGTGAAAAGAAAGAAAAAACAAGATTATAATTTTTCGAGGAAGTATATTGAAATGTTCACTTCTTATACCTTTATTCTCACTACATTTTAGTCTTGCCCTTTATGTTATTGTTAGGATCTTCGTCTGTATACATCTCTAATAATACAAATCCTTAAAAGTTTCCACTTGACAAACATTTTCAAAATTTTCTATTAAAACCCTATTTATATAATCAGTTATTCATAAACCTAAGACACTTGGGCCCTTTAAATACATTTCCCATAAAACAAATCTTAAGGGGTCTCCATTTAACTATTTCTAAGTTGGCTCAAGTGGTTAAGATGCTGAACTGCAGGCTGTGGAAGGTCAGTAGTTCAGCAGTTCGAGACCCAAGTGTGCCACATGACAGAGTGAGCTCCCGTCTCTAGTTCCAGCTCCTGCCAACCTAGCAGTTCGAAAGCACCGCAACCCTAGAGTTGAAGGGAGGGAGAGGATCTCAGGTGATTCTGCTTGACAGAGGTGCTGGCGTGCCCACAGCCAGACTGGGTGATTTATAGAATCATAGACTCATAGAGTGGGAGGGATCTCCAGGGTCATCTAGTCCAACCCCCTGCACAATCCAGGAAATTCACCAATACCCCCCACACACCCCAGTGACCCCTGTTCCACGCCCAGAATATGATAAAAAAAAAACCTCCAGGATCACTGGGGGCCAAACTGGCCTGGAGAAAAATTGCTTCCTGGCCCCAAAGTGGCGATCAGCATTTCCCTGGGCCTGTAAGAAAGGGCCACAAGAACTAAGCACTGATGCAACTCTTCCTGCTCTACCTCTCGTGATTTGCCTAAGTTCACACAATCAGCATTATGATCCTTTTAAAGTTGAAAGCATGATATAAATGCAAAGGACGATTTGTAAGATTATCTGTAAGACACAAGACCAGGACGCATCTCACTTCTGGCAATCACTTGGAGAGATCCTATCACTCAGCTTCCATTGCCCCACACACAC
>NW_015166429.1:311197-311810 GCF_001447785.1 Gekko japonicus | reverse complement strand
CCAGAGACTTGTAGAGGAAGAGTCAAACTTTGGGGACTCACCCGTGCACCAGAGGGCCAAGGCAGCAGGAGGCAAGAAGCCTGGGTGAGCTGGGCTCCTCCATGCCTGGCAGAAGATGAGGTGCAGAGGCGAGAGGTGGGCAAGCAGAAGAGGCACTCAGCCAGCCGCACAAGCTGCGTGCAAAGAAACTCCCGCTGCCCCAAGCTTCAAGGCTGCCTTGTTAAAGAAGTGCAGAGGCCAGACTCGCAAATGAGAAAAAGCAAGCTCAGGGTTCGTGGGTCGCATTTTGGGCTGTGGAAGAGGAACCGGCTCCATTCCTGGAGTTCTCTCAAGTTCCTGCGCTTTTGGTTTTGCTTTTTGCCAATCCGCCTCCCAAGACTGCTCCAGGCCTGAGGGCTGCTGGGGGCGGGGCTCGAGTGCTCATTACTTGTGGAGCCAAGGCTCAATGTCTCCAGCTGTTCTGCCACCTTCCCTTCCCTTGGTTTCCTCGGGGAGTCCGAGCAAGCTGGCTGCTGGAGGGAAGGAGAGGCGGTTTAAACCACTTTCCCTTCCCTTGGCTTGCCCAAGATCCCCGGGGCTGCAGAGAGCCCGAGCAAGCCGGCTGCTGGAGGGA
>NW_015166429.1:287297-311067 GCF_001447785.1 Gekko japonicus | reverse complement strand
AGCCCCCAGAATATACCCTATGTTTTCGCCATTGACGTCAATGGCACATAGGATATAATGGGGCCGAAATTGACATTCGGCTGGCCCTTTTTCAGGTCCGGCGTTCTAGTGCGGAGCCTGAAAAAGGGGGGAAGGGTGGGGCGGCGGCTCTGCAAGCCGTTTTTCAGCCCGGAGCCTGAAAAAGGCAGGGAGGGAAGCTCAGCACTCTCACAGCTCAACGTTTCGCCCCTCCCCCCCCATGCGGGCTTTGCAGCTGCCGCCGAGAACACCGACAGGGTCCATAACTTTTTAAAGAGCCCCTCCCGAGAGCTGGGGGAGCCAGAATGACCTCTCGCGTGTGATGTCTGAGGGGCTCAGGGAGGCAACGCTGCTCGGACATCACACGCGAGAGGTGGAATTTGCCCCTACGAGTCCAAGGCCACCACCCCGGGGCTCAGGGAGGCAAGGGAACGTTTCGCCCCATTTCCCACCCCCGTGCGGACATCACAGCCGTTTCGCCCCTCCCCTCCCCCCCCGCGGGCGTCACAGCTGCCGCTGAAAACAGCAGCGGCCATAACTTTTTAAGGAGCCCCAAAGGAGAGCTGGGGAGCTTGCAGGGAAGGGCGGCCTAGCAGATTGAATTTAATAAATAAATAAATAAATAAATGTGGTGGGACTGGTATTCAGGGGCAAGCCTCAGGTGGGTAAAGGTAAAGGTTCCCTTGCTCAAATCCCAGTCGAGTCCGACTCTAGGGTTACAGTGCTCATCTCCGTTTCAAAGCCGAAGAGCCAGCGCTGTCCGAAGACATTTCCGTGGTCATGTGGCCGGCATGACTAAACACCAAGGCGCACGAAACGCTGTTACCTTCCCAATGAAATGGTACCTATTTATCTACTTGTAATTTCTTGCTTTCGAACTGCTAGGTTGGCAGGAGCTGGAAGTAGAGACGGGAGCTCACTCTGCAATGCAGCACACTCGGGTCTCGAACTGCTGAACTACCGACCTTCCACAGCCTGCAGTTCAGCCATGGCACCACCACAATTCTATTGTGAAGTGGGATTTTTATCAATGCATTTGAACAGCCCCTGTATGCTGTTAATAATATAACTCACTCAGTTGAGACTCACACAAGTCTAGCCTCATGATGAAACATACAAGAAGTACAGCAGGTAAAACGAATATATAACAATAGAACAGAACATTCAGCATATCCGTGAAAAGTGAAACATATCAGCTAATGCAAGGTGGTGTTTTTGCCATCAAGTCACAGCTGATTTAGGGCCGGTAGGGTTTTCAAGGCAAGACACCTTCACATGTGATTTGCTATGCCTGCCTCAGACCTGACGACATCGGAATAGCCTGGGCTACCCAAGTCAGGGTGCTAATTTACTTAGACACATTCAAATAGATAAAAGTTCTCTCTCACGTTTCTCTTTTCCCTCCCCTGTTGTTTCCTGTTCCTGCTGCAGCTGCCAGTTCAGCACACCAATGGTGGGTTTCTCGCCGTTTTTCCTGCTCCAGCCACATCTCCAACAGCTGTTATATCCGCTTTACACCAGAGGGCATTAAAAAAAAATTACTATTGAGAAGTCACTATTGCATTTTAATTTTAATTTTACAGCAATTTGTTACAACAACGTACTACTTCCCGGTTGTTGTTTTTAAAAAAGACGTCTCTAGCCCTTTTCGTTGCAGAGTTATGAGAAGTGCAAGGTATACATTTGTGTGGTCAAATACAAAACTGAAGTGCTCCATGTGGGCAAGATGCGAAGC
Organism: Gekko japonicus; assembly: GCF_001447785.1. NCBI lineage: Eukaryota > Metazoa > Chordata > Lepidosauria > Squamata > Gekkonidae > Gekko > Gekko japonicus. The sequence goes on along the minus strand of NW_015166429.1, from coordinate 309,314 downwards.
ATATTTTCCCTTGAACATCAACACAACTGCCGAAACCTATGGAGGAACAGTTGTACGTGTTTAATAAATCACGGTCTCTGAAAACAAATCATGTCGTTTTGCCTTTCCCATACAAAAGCTATAACGCTATAAGTCACTGTGGGAGCCAATCCTGAAACATCCAGCACATACTTTAGATAGAGACGACTTCTGTTTCGAAGACTGCCCTCACGCACGCCTTTCCTCTCTGAACCTATAGGCAGAGAGGATTAGTTGCCACGCCTCTGGCCCAATCAGAGACGGGTTTACAAAGAGGGAGCGGAGAAAGGGGAAATTACCATGTTCTGTAGACTTTGCATTGTTGATTGGGGCAACTGTTGGAAGTAGCCAGATTTTTGCCGTAGAAACCTCTCAAGCCGCCTTTTTGGGTTAGTATGTCATGGTTTTCAAATACCGTTAGAGATTATCATTGGTATTTTACTTGGGGGGTGGGGTGGAGGGATTTTTTTAAAAAAATTAAAGTTTGCAATTAAGTCAGTTTTGGAGAAGGAAGCTACCTGGCTCTTAAACTACGGGAGCTGGTTGTGGCTCCTTTGGGTGCATCCTCACATGATTGAATGCTGTATTACTCCAGTTGCAAATGATTGCCTGTAGTGCAGTATCCCGCCACGTGCGGATGCAGCCTAAGTGGGCAAGAAGAGGCACTTTTTACATGCTTAGAGGGACTCTTCCCCGTGATTACCGTTGCCCTGCCTCGAAGTCTTCTACAAATTTGGTGGCCTTATAAATACATAAAATGCGCATGCCACGGCAGATCCTGTCGTCTTTCAGTTCCCTATTTTTAGCTTTAACCTGCCTTTGTTTCAGTCCATGAAGAATATTGTTTTGAAGATAAGGGGTGTGGAAGGAGTCGTCATTCCTTCATAGGTTCTAAATCGACCCATGGCCAGTGGTCAAGGGGGACAGAACCTCAGTAGTCCATAGATTTACTCTGCTTCCTTCCCACATAACGCATTATAGAGGAGGGTACGTATTGGCTGATCCTGAACTGTATGCAGGCCTAGGGGGTTCCTGTACCATTGGTCACAGGGTTGGGCCTTGACAATATTCTCTGCTAACAGAAGGTCAGAATCTACCAGGCCCCCCACCTTGGTCCAGCGCAGTGTTTCACCCAAACATTGCTGTTGGGGTACAGGGGATTCCCAGGAGCAGCATGAAAGATAGACAAGAGTTCTGGAGGGGGGAATAATCAAAATTTCCCCCCTTCCATTAATGAAAATTAAAGTTGGTATCCCACCCTCAGTCTTCAAGTAAGGGGGCACTTTTCAGCATCTTCTCTGGGAGTATTAAACAGAATAAGTGACATGACTTTTAAATTGTTCTTTGTTTTGAAATATGTCTGGTCTCAAACGTCTGCAAATGTTCCTTGTTTGTTCATCAGAACCATGGCTTCTGGAACAGCATTGATTTACGATGATGAAATGACCAGCCATAGACTACTTTGGGAGGAGTAAGTCAATTTTTTTAGTTTGCAGTTTGAGTAATGGTCATCGTTTCTTTTAGGATAAAAGAGAATTCTCAGTGGAGTCCTGTTTTCTGATGTATGATGTATGATTGGGTGTCAGCTTTGGGGTCTCTTACAGTGCCATCTTAAGAACACTTTCCTGAGAATAAGTCTCATTGAATAGACTTGTAATCACATAGAAAACAGGGAAGTGTCAGGGTCTGAGTAGGCCGGTTGAGATTGCTCTCTTAGACTGAAGACTCTCAGCTCTGTCTTATTTGACCCTCTAATATTGTCAGTGGTTTGTTTTTGTGGTTTATGGTTTTGTGCTGGGCTGGGTAATGCTGGATTTTAATTAATCTCTTTTAATGTTTTGTTTTTATTGTTTTTATTTTGTAATCTCTGGGCAGGTTGCTGGAGAGGCAGCATAACAAAATTCTAAATAAATCCTGCAATCCTGCACAAAATTACACCCTTCTATTGAAGTCAGTGGGCTTACAAGAATGTACTTCTGCTTAGGGTAGATAGGCCTGACGTCTGCCATGATGTATAGAAAGATGTCCCGTGGGGGAACTACCATTACCAAACTAAGCAGGGCCCAATGCAGCTCTGGAGTGAAACACAGTTGAAACCCCTCTTCCCCTGATGTCATGGTTCTGAGCTGATTCGGGCCACAGAGTGCTTGGGAACATAAATCCCTGGTGTAACGTCTGTCTACAAGTTGGGTCAAGGAACCCCCAACTCAAGTCAGAGGTCACATTTAGTTATGCCCTAAGTTAGGAATGAATGTGAGCTTTAGGCATACCATCCTATGTTTACCACTAAACGATGCTGCCTTCCTGGTTTCTCTCCAGCTGGGCATTTGTCCGGGCACCCTGTGTGGGTCTGAGGGTATGTTGGCTAGGGGATGTGGCCTGTCGCAGGCCTGATGGTGACTACAAAGACCATTGCTGTGCGTTGCAGTTCAGTTGAGTAAATTGCTGTTGCATGGAAGCCTTCTTGTTGAACTGCCTATTGAGTTGACTGGTATCTGGCACTCTTCTTTCAAACCTGTTGCTTGAATTGTGACAGAAGCCACAAACATTTGACTTTTGGACTGGGGCGGGAGAGACACACTCTAACTTTGTCCAGGCTTGGAGTTGCAGAGAGGGAATTGTGGAGTCTGCTGTACTCAGAACAGCATTGAATGTGCTTTCTCTTGATTCCCAATGCAATTCTTGACTGAGGACCTAATGTCTCTGGTCAGAGGTAGATTTATCCTTGTAATATTTCATATTTCTGCCTTATGTCCCCTTGTCTTTCCATTGCAAAGAATAATCTAGCATGTGCTGCATCATTAAAGAAATGATCCTTTGCCTTGACTGTTGCACAGAAGTGTAATCAGTAAAGCTTGAAGTGGTGACGGTTAATGTTACTTGTTCAGTTTTTGTTAGGCTGCTGCTCCAGGGTCACAAAGGAAGGTGGCAATCCTGTTGCTCTTTCCACTGGTTAGAGCCATGTAGCAGCAGATAGAACTTGGGTGGAAATTGGGAGTTGCAATTTCTAATATGAAGATTGCTGAAAAAGCAGTTTTTAGTTTTTTCGGTGCCTCTGTAGCCAGTGGTGAAGGCTGAAATGTATTATCCCCCCCCCCCCGTTTCCTGTAGTTTTAAAGAAAGAAAAGTGTATTTTCTTTCCCTGAGATATAATAAAAAATGTCTTTGTGATAACTTTCAATGCCATAAGAAAATGTGGGGCTTTTTTGGTTGTTTTGTTTAGCCCCATCTGTGACATTGAAATCCCAGAGAGGCTTTCTTCCTGCTACAAGAACCTCAAGTGCTACAATCTGGTTGAACGATGCCTGTCTGTACCTGTCCGAGAAGGAACGGAGGATGAGATCACATTGGTGCACAGGTCTGCTGTAATGGATTTCCGTCATGGTTCATATTAGTGAAATAAAGGCTTTTGCTCCCTTTTTAAAATTATTTTTTTTAATTCTACGCACCAGTGAACAAAACATAAAAAGAGTATCACATATATCATATATCCAGTTTAGTTAAAGAGAAATTTTTAAAAAAATCTATAACATTTACTACTCATAATTATACACTCATAATTTTACTACTGCTTTCCGATGTGCAACAATTTTTTCCTGCTAGTCGTTTGTTCAGATATATCTTAAAATTTCCTCTTTTACCAGCTCAGGTTTATTTCTATTCCAGTACACAATAAACAAATACCATGTCTCCATGAACATCTCTTACACCATACTTTTCCCTTCCCAGATTTTCTTATATACTGCGATCTTACTCACTGTGCCTGGCAGGCTTGGATGTTTCCAAGCTTGTGCTAATAGTTGTCTTGCTGCAACCAAAAGATTTTTTAGCACATACTTTTTTCTCTGTGGTATACCTTCAGGCATACCTTCAGGCAAGATGCTTAAGAGTGCTTTTGCTCTTCCTGACCTGGATAGGCCACAAACCCGTTCTCGTCAGACCTTGGAAGCTAAGCAGGGCTGACCCTGGCAAATATTTGGATGGGAGACCTCCAGAGAACACCAGGACTGGGAGGCCAGAGGCAGGCTATCAAGCCACTTCTCTGAATGTCCTCCCTGCTCCAGTAGGAGTTGCCAGAGGTCACCATGCAGCTCCAAACCATAGTTTGCAAACTTGCTTGTTACCATGGTTGCGGAGATTTTAACTATGGTTGCAGAGATTAAAATCAGGGCTGTAGAACAGAGAGAATAATTTTCTCCAATTCCTTTAATACTAGAATTTAGGGGCACCCAATGAAGTTATTGGGAAATATGTTCTGGTCAGACAAAAGAAAATACCTGTTTAGTAATTGAGTAATTAAACTGTGGAATTCAGTGTCTGGATGTAATGATGGCTATGGACACAGATACCTTTAAAAAGGAGTTAGATTCATGCAGGAGAAGTTCACTGATGGTTACTAGCTATGGTGAGTAAAGGGAGCTTCAATATACAAAGACAGCAAACCTCCAAATACCAGTGCTAGGAAGTAGCAGTAAGGGAATTCCTTGGCTTCTGTGCCCTGTTTGTTTGGCCCTCCATGGCAACTGATTGGCTGCTGTGAGAAATAGTATGCTGAACTAGGTGGACCACTGGTCTGACCCTGTAGGGGTCTTCTTATGTTCTGGTGTCAAAGCCTGCTTAAAGGTAATGATGACCAGCATTAATGTCAGTGCACACAAAACACTACACCATGGGAAGCTCAAGGAAGAGAAGGGAAGGAGGAAGAGAGAGTGTAAGATAGTGAGTGAATGAGGTGAGCCCATGGTGCGTTCCTGATCAAGGCTGGGAGTGGATCCTTTACATCGCTAGCAAGTCGTAGTGGGAGTTTTCAGGAACAAGGTGGCACCTTGAGCTGATATTTGTATATGTCATTGAAAATGTAATTAAAATGCTTCCTACCCATTTAGAAGCCATTTTTAAAATGAAATTGATTGGATTATAGACAGACTCATTTGTGGGTTGGGGGTGGGGAGAAGAATGAAGCTTATCCAATGTTTTAACATTTATTTTAGGCTTTTAGGTTTGAGATTCTTTTGAGCACTCAGTAAATGCATACCTGATTGACCTGTCTGGAAACGATCACTGGGGTTGGGAAGCAGTTGTTTGTGATGTGGGGTCACCTTCACCTGGTTGTTTGGCCACAAAAACTGATGAGTGCTTCTCCTAAACTGGCTGTTCAATATCAAAAGTATTTTCCCTCCATTTCAGTTTGGATTACTTGGAGGTTGTGAAAAACACTCAGAAAATGAGCGAAGAAGAACTCCGAAAAGCCTCAGCTAATTATGATGCTGTTTTCTTTCATCCAGTATGTACGCATGATAATGGTCACTTTATATCAGTGTTCATATATCTTAATTTTTCCTGTGTGTCTTTCTGCATTCTGAATTGTTTTGCCTGCTCAGCTTAGTGGCAGACTGTCAAGAAGGTGAAATGGAAGGGGAGCAGTAGACCGCATTTTGGGGGACCTTGTGACCTTTCTGAGAACTGTAATGGGAGAAACCACAGCAGGGCTATCTGAATATACGGGCCTGAGCAACTTTGACACAAGCCTCCCTGTTTGCCTATTTGCATGATTGCAAATCTCTTGCTGTAACTGTGAAGTAGAAGTTGTGCATTCTGTGCAGCTAATGTACAAAGTTCCTTCATAGCCAGCTGGCCTGCAGTTTAGTCTATGGCACATGTATCAACTGACACAGTCTCTGTAGTTCTGTCGAGATCAGTGCTCTGCAATGTCTGTAGCACAGAAGGGTATAGAAAACACACTGGGTAACCTTGGGACCGCCATGCCCTCTCAGTCTAATGTACCTCATAAGGTCGCTGTGAGGATAAAATGGAGGCAAGGAAAACAACTTAAGCCACTTTGGGTCCCCTTTGGAGAGAAAAGTGTGGTGTAAATGATATAAACACACATGTATTATTTATTGGCTTCATTTGTACCACACTGGCTCTCTGGCTTTCTGTCTGGGAGGTAGGCGGCTTTTCAGTTTCAGGCCACGGAATGTCCCCTCCACTGCAGCATTAACAGCCAGTGGGATCCATCAGAGAAGACGCTGCAGAGTGAGGACAAAGTTCAGTCCCACATTAATGGAAGTGGGCAGCACAGAAATGGAAAGCTCACCTAAAATGCTACAAGCTGTTGCAAAGCGAACAGTTCTTTACAGAAAGATTAGCAAAGGAGACTGAGATGCCCAAAGGTGATTCGTTGAAAGTGAAGGGCTTGAAAGTTCTGTTTAGTGAATACCTTTTGGTCTTAGGGCTAAAAGCTGTCACTGTCACTGGCTAAAAAAATCCCAATTAAAATGGGATTTCTATTTGTTTATTTTTATTTATTTAGCTTATTTATAGCCCACCTTTCTTGCAGGATTCAAAGTGAATTAGAGAGTCCCAGAAAGAGAAAAAATGTAACTGTCCAGTATAGGGCATCCAATGAACAATTCAACAGAGGGGAGTGAAAGGTCACTTTGTGAACAGGGCAGGCTGTGTGCTGGCAGACAGAGCCAAGGATGCTGGGGAAATTGACAGGTGGGAATCTGAATAGTAAAAGTGCCAAAGAGACAGGTGTTCTACGGAAATAAATGCAGTGGTCAGAAAATGGCAAGGCAGCTGAAGATGAAAATTGTTATCCCTTCTCTTGTAGTTGTGAGAAGTTCAGGGGCCAATTCACACATTGCAAAGTCCATGTCTGGTACAGGTACTGTTGGAGATATGCTCTGGGAGTTCCATCCTTAGAAGTTAATTCCCAGGTGCATGTGAATCCAATTCAGATTGGGCAGACAGAATTAGAGGATTTAAGACCCCCCCCCCCCCCCCCCCGGAGCCATTTTCTCGATCTGTAATGGCCCCGGGGAGCCACTGTTTGACCCATTGTGGAAACTTATGTGTAGTTCATCTGTACACGGGTAGCCCAGCAATAAGGGTAAGTTTCACCAGTGAGGCAAATCATGGCTGCCCAGGGCTATTTCAGTTCGTAAAAATGGTACGGGGGGGGGGGGATTAAGCCCATCCCCATGTGCCACAGTCTGTCTGAATCTGGCTCCTGTGCAATTAAGTTCCAAGCATAGAACTCGCAATGTATGTCTGTCAACAGGACCCACAGCAGACATGTGGGGGACAAGATGACTCTGTAACATGTGAATTCACACTAAGTCTCAAAGAGACCTGCAATCTTAAGAATTATCTCTGGGATTTCGTAGGCCTGTCATAGAATCAACATGGCTGGATAAGATTTGTAAAATAGTTAATAATAGGCACAAGTTTTATACCTCTGTATGCAAACACCCTAGCAACTCCTGTTTAACGTGACATGATCAGTGTTAACCGTTTTAATTTCACTAATTAAATTCCTCAGACAACATACCGCTGTGCCAAGTTGGCTGTGGGAGCAACGCTGCAGCTGGTAGATGCTGTGATGTCAGGCACAACACGTAATGGGATGGCTTTAGTAAGGTAACAGTTTTGTAAGGGCTTTAAAAAAAGTCTTTAGTTGTCTCCAGTTCAGCTTAGTGGTGAAGTAATGATGTGATGTTTTCTTGCAGGCCCCCAGGTCACCACAGCCAGAGGGACGCTGCCAATGGGTTTTGTGTGTTCAACAATGTTGCCATTGCAGCAAAATACACCCAAAGGAAATATGATGTACAGAGGTTAAGTAGATATCTGTTGGTCTCTGTTTATGACTTTCATACTGTAAGGCTCTATAGCTCTTAAAGTGACAGTTTTTATTTCATGCAGGGTTCTCATTGTTGACTGGGATGTACATCATGGACAAGGAATTCAGTATATATTTGAGGAAGATCCAAGGTTTGTACTTTGCTTGCTTGGGCACCCTTGTTAGCACACAGTGAGCCCAGCCCAGTGCAGATGAGTTGAAAGGGTGATGAGACCTTTACTCAAATCCACTCTGTCCCAGCAGGACTTTTCCCCAGAGGCGAGAGAAGGAGATAGAGAGAAAGTCAGGCATTAAGTTCTTGAATATAGGAGTAATGTTTATTAAGCTCACACTAAGGAAATTAAAAAACACACACACTCCAGTGTCTTCTATTCATATATGGCATGCCTCCATACATACCTAGGCTAGCTGTAGAGACAGCTGATACAATTTGAATTGGAGACTTCTGACAGGTGGCGATTCTGCTCCCCCCTTGCCCTTTGATGGGTTTTATACTCCTTTGTGACTCAGGCCCCAAGTGGTTTACACCCTCCTCCTTCCTAGAAAGAGATTTCAGTGGATCCAAGTGGGAGGTACCACTGCTTTCTTGCGAAAATGGTCTTCTGTTTGGGACAGCCTGGTGGAAATTTCTACTTTCCTTCTTATCGGAAGGTTGCAGTGGGATGATTCTGGAGACTTGGTGGGACGTGATCCAGGGACATCATCAGTATTATGGCCAGAGGTTGCCTGTATGATAGTCAAGATACCACTGTAGCGGGGCTGAGGTGGGGGAGGCAGTCATGTGCACAGTGTCCTTTTGAGTTGCCTGAAAAATGGGGGAAAGCATTGTCTGAATGTAGTTTGTGTTCTCTGCAAACAGTGGAATAGACTCATCTGCTTTTTGTGATTTGTCTTTGGATAACCTTAAAGTGGACACAGTCACACCTTGCTACACTCACCCACTTCAGGGTTACCTAGAAATTCTTCAGGAAACCACTGCCTTGTTTCATACAAGGGTATATAGTAAACCCTTTCTAAGGTTGAGCTTTGTGTAGCCTAGTGGGTAGAATGCTGGGCTTGTGGATGTTAGTTGGTGTGGTAGATAGTCCTAACAGGACTATCCTATGCTGAGTCACTCTAGTCTAAACTCACTGATTTCAGTGGGCTTAAATTGGTGTTACTCCGCATAGGATTGCACTGGTAACCCTTAGAGAGAATGGATTGCTGATTTCCAAAAAGGGAATGATCATGGGGGAACTATCTGTAATTCTTATGACGACAAGGTTCTGGTTGTAAAATATAATTTATATATTGCAGATTCATTTTTCTTGGCAGTTCAGCATGGTAGAAAAGTTTCAGTTGAGTTTTAATGCTTACTTTGTCTAACTCTTTCAGTGTTCTCTATTTTTCTTGGCATCGGTTTGAACACCAGAGATACTGGCCTTCCCTCAGAGAATCTAATTATGATGTGGTTGGTCGGGGAAAAGGAGAGGGATTCAATATGAATGTACCCTGGAATAAGGTGAACCTCACTTGATAGCATCATAGCTTAAAAACACAAGAAGTGTCCTTCTGGATCAGACTAGTGGTCCTTCTAGTCCAGCATCCGTCTCCATATAGTGGTCAACAGATTGCCCTGGAGGGCCAAGAAACAGGGCATAGAAGTCCCGGCTTCTCCCTGATGTTGCCTCCTAGAACTTGTAGTCAGAATTTTATCGCTTATGGATGCGAAGGTTCCCTTTAGTTACCATGGCTAGTAGGCCCTCAATAGACTTGTGCTCCATGAATTTGTCTAACCTTTTAAAAAGCCATCTGTGCTAGTTGCCATCTCTACAGCCAATGGTAGTGATTTCCACAACTTATTGACTGAATGAGTGAAGAATTACTATCTTTTGTCTGTCTTATCTCTTGCCCATCAACCTCATTGAGCCCATAGAGACCATCAAGCTCTAGTAATATGGGACAATGAGAAAAAGTCCACCTTTTCCACCCCGGGCACAGTTTTATAAGTCTCTGTCTTGCTTCCCCCACACCTGTAGTCATTTTTTCCCCTAATCTGAACAGTCACAAACTCTTTAGCTTTTCTTTATAGGAAAGGTTCTCCAACACCATAAGAATTTTGGTTGAGATGGTGGTAGAGCTCTGAAGTGGCTCCTCCTGCATATGCTAATGGGTTAGAGACTGAAAAAAATGTGGTTTCCAAGAAGATGGTTTAATAAAAACAAGCAGAACTATCCCGTTCCATTTCTTCTGTATGTTGTCATTTGTGTGTTTACTTGTGTGCTGATTGTATGCATAATACTTTTGCAGCCCCAGCACCTAAAGACGGGGAAAGGGAAGTGAAGGCAAAACCCCCTTTATAACAGCCCACCAATAACACAACCACACACAGCGTTTTGGAATCAAATGTGGAATAAAATGGCCACAACTTTTATTGGTTACAGCTGTAAGAAGCCTTGACACAGCATTGACAGTCGATGTACTCTGTTTCACCCAGCCCACCTGCTGGGGTGGGGAGAACCATGGGATGGTAGGTTGCTGGATTTCACAAGGACAATCACCACTAAGTCGTGTGAGCCCGGAAGCTTTACTGAGCTGGAAATTGTGTGTGTTACATCATTAATATGCTATCCTATCAACGAAGAATGGCTGCTACTGTTTAGCACTTTGATTTTTTTAAATGTTTAAAAGGCTTAAAATGTTTTAAGTGTTTTTATGTGTTTTATGTGGATTTATGGTACTTTGTACCAATGAATGTGAGCTGCCCTGAGCCTGTTCGCGGGGAGGGTGGGATAAAAATGGAAATAAATAAATAAATAAAATAAGTGGTCTCCCCTGCCACATAAGCATGAGGGTAACCCATTGGAAGCCCCCAATCTGAGCATGCCCGTTGAAAGCCCTCCCCCCAAGATCCCTTAAGGGGAATCCCCATATGCCAATTTCCTAAAATGGATCTGGCCCCATGCTGATACCGCCCTAAGGTTGTCACAGATAAATGAAGCAGAAAACATAGTGACCAAAAACATAACCCACACTTCGCCATAACTTAACCCCCCTGTGGGGTTACATGCGAACCCCACAAACCTTCTTCCCCTCAAGCTCTTAACACCTAGGGAGGGATGGGTGGGCAAGCAATCCTACGCAGCCAGGTAAGGCTCTCTGGAAAGTATCCTGGTAACCAGCTGTCACAACTCAGGGACATGAAAACATCTGGAATTACCTGTTGAGAAGGTATCACTCTTGCACAGTGCTAGAGCAATAATGAAGTGACGGTAGAAACCCTAAAAAATACCTTATGACAAATTATATATCCTCATTTGGGAAGAGATTCAGAGAGTTTTCCAGATAAATAGATTGTACTAAACAAAGCTAATAATTGATCATTGTCCTGTTTTTGGCTTTGCAGATTGGGATGAAAAACTCTGATTATTTAGCTGTATTTCTTCATGTGTTGCTCCCAGTAGCATTTGAGGTAACTTTTTCTTCATCCTTAAAAATAGCACTTGCATGACAGAAAAGTTACTAAAAGCTCTTGTGCTGTATTCTTGGTACTGGGAAATAATCTTCAGGTGTCAAAACAATAGAAAGTAGGTGAAGTTCCAATCTGATATTGTTTCTAGAAGTAATGTCTGCATAAGCAGTGATAAAACTGTTGGATTAAAAATTGTGGCTGATTCCCACTCCCCTTATTCTCAGGAAGCCTTGAGGTGGTTAATACTTTGAGTGGCTCTTAAAATGACCTCACTCCACTTTCCAGTTCAGAGAATGAGAGACACAGAAATACAGTGCAGTCCTAAGTGAAGTTACACCTGTGTGGATCCATTGAAGTCCGTTGACTTCAGTTGACTTAGAAGGGTGCAACTTTTGCTTAGGACTGCACTGACAGAGTACTTAGTCCAGTTAAGGGAACCTTATTTTGGTTTCTGTTGCCTTCCAGCTTAACCAGGGTGCCACTGTAGTGCTCTTAAAGGACAATCTAAATATCCCATTATTTGCACTTTCACGAAACACAGTAAACACGAGCATTTGCTGCACTGCTTTACCTGACACTTGTTATCAAAAGCCAAAGTACAATTCCTTCTGAATTACTATCACTTATTCTACTGGACTATAAAACTATACATAACTATGTCTTAATTGATGGGTTTGGCTTTTTCCTTTAAATCACAGTTTGATCCAGAACTTGTTCTGGTCTCTGCTGGTTATGATTCTGGAATTGGTGACCCAGAGGTAAGCAATTGGTAGAGACTCCCCTCCCCTCATATCCTTTTCTTTCCTGATTGTAGTTTTAAAATCTCTTTGTGCATAAAAGGAGACAAGGAGGCTTCTTTGGTGAGGGGATATGGCTGAGTAGTAGCATGATCATGGAAAGTCGCTGTTCTACCAAAACAAACTTCAAAGGGAATATACAACGTGAAAGTGCTGAATTAGCACTCATCAGTTAAATACTACTGTTATCTTGGTTTTAACAGAGATTTGGGTTTTCTTACTACTGTTGTAGTCGTTCTACAGGACCCACTTTTTAGAAACTTAAATTGGCTGTTCCTAACTTGTTTTATCATATTATAAACTGGTAGTGATAGCTAGGAGCTGCGGTGGCTCAAGTGGTTAAGACGCTGAACTGCAGGCTGTGGAAGGTCAGTAGTTCAGCATGATGGAGTGAATCCCCATCTCTAGTTCCAGTTCCTGCCAACCTAGCAGTTCGAAAGCAAGAAATTGCAAGTAGATAAATAGGTACCACTTCAGTGGGAAGGTAACAGCGTTCTGTGCACCTTGGTGTTTAGTCATGCTGGCTACATGACCGCGGAAATGTCTTTGGACAGCGCTGGCTCTTCGGCTTTGAAACGGAGATGAGCACCGCAACCCTAGAGTCGGATTCGACTGGCTTTCGAGCAAGGGAACCTTTACTTAGTGATAGCTATCAATTTTCTTAAACTTCAGAAACCTTCTTCCTGATCAGTTGTATTTATCCTACTTCATTGTTTTGTTTATTTGTACCCCTCTTCTAACCCCTCTCATCATTCATTATGTGTAATCCCATTCCAGTCCCTTACACTGAGAATCATACTTGAAAGATTTATGATGGGATTCATACCCAACTTCTCTCTGCGTGAACTTCTGCCCCCTTCTGTAATTTTCCCTGTAAGATTTTCCAAAATGATTTTCATATATGTAATGAGTTGTGGCTCATGAGAGTTCAGATAGAGTTCATATAGATGTTGTTAGTCTCTGAGATGCCAATGAACTTTTGATTTATTTGGTGGTAGAGTATCTCCTTTGAATTCAGAAGGTCCCATGTTCAATCTCTGGCATCTCGAATTAAAAGAATCTGATAGTAGGGGATAGAAAGACCATTACCTGATTCCTTGGAGAATGGCTGCCAGAGTAAACAATGCTGACCATTATAGACCAATGGTCTGCTTGGTATAAGGCAGTTTCTTGTGTTCCACAGTTCAGGCTTGTCGATACAATGAATCTTCGGTTTATTTGTTTCCTGTTTTAGGGTCAGATGAGTGCTACACCAGAATGTTTTGCCCATCTTACTCATTTTCTGATGCATTTAGCAAAAGGAAAATTGTGTGTGGTCCTAGAGGTAAGCTTTTTCAATATAATGATTTTCTACATAAACCTTCCCTACAGTGTTTTCTCCTTAGTCAATACATGTCAACATTCACCACATTTGAGATGTTCATACTTGAACATCATAATGCTAACTAAGCAATTTCCTAGAGTTCCATCAAACTCTCGTGTTATTATTAGAAACAGAATTCAGAGGCATGACATGCCTATGAAGGGTTAAGCGCTATGTAGAAACAACTGGCTCAATTGACAGGTACTTGCTTTGAGTTTTACAGGGCAAAGGAAATGGGTTTCACTGCAGAACATGTGGTGGTGGTGGGGAGAAGTTTGTGCCTTGGTTCAGAAACTGGATTATAGATCTTAGGTTTCACCCCCTTCCCAGTGGTGTTCTCAGCTCCCGGGGAATACAATAAAGTGCTATCTGTGGGAACAGCATCACAGTGTCATGCTAGTTGGAAGCTTTGTGAATACTGTTTGTTTGTTGTATAATACCCAAGCCTTTGGCTACTGCCAAAGGAGATCCTGCACCTGAGTTGTGGAGGGTTGGGATCGGGAATTAGGCTCCTAATGCAGCACCATTGGTGCCAGCACCGGAGGTAAGGAGTTTCGGGGTGATGCTGGATTCGGGGGCTCAGATCACTTCGATTGCCAGATTGGCCTTTTATCACCTTCAGCTAATCAGGCAACTAGTTCCCTGTCTTGCCCCCTGGGACTTAGCTACAGCGATCCATGCAATGTTCACTTCCAGGCTAGACTACTGTAACTCACTCTACGCAGGGCTATCCTTGAGCCTGATCCGGAAATTGCAGCTAGTGCAGAATGTGGCAGCATGCTTGTTGATGGTGATGCCTGCGTAGGCACACATTCAACCAATGCCGCGCTAACTGCACTGGCTGCCAATTGAATACTGGATCCGGTTCAAGGTTATGGTTTTGACCTTCGAAGCCCTATGTTGCCTGGGACCATCATACCTGCGGGATCGCCTCTCCCCCTATGAGCCCGGGAGAGCTTTGCACTCTTCTGATCAACATCTCCTGGTGGTCCCTGGCCCAAGGGACATCTGATTAGCCTCGACCAGGGTGAGGGCTTTTTTGGCCCTTGCCCCAGCCTGGTGAAACATGTTCCCACTTGAGATCAGGGTCCTGCAGGACCTAACAAAGTTCTGCAGGGCCTGTAAAATGGAGCTGTTCCACCAGGCCTTCAGTTGAGGTGGCGGGCGTTCAGTCTATTCTGGGCCCCCTGTCCTGTCCACAGCACTGTTTTTGACTTTTCCCCCAGTACCCTACTGTTTCTGGACACCATCTGGACACTGGAGTTTCTTAGGGTAATTATGTTATAATGCATGGGTTTGGTTGATCTGCTATTGCTATTTATTGTTTTTATTGTTTGTTGATTTTATGTTGTGAGCCACCCTGAGCCCATTTTTTTGGGTAGGGTGGGGTATAAATTTAATAATTAACCAAATAAATAATAAAATACCCATGCTTGAATTTATTTTGTTTGGATTATGGCCTTATGTGTTGTGTCTAAGTAAATAAATGTTTGTTCATACAGGGTGGATATCATTTGAGGTCACTTTCTGAATCTGTTTGCATGACTATAAAAACTTTGCTTGGAGATCCTTTACCCGCTTTGTCTGGAGAAATGAAACCATGCTTAAGGTATCTCTGTGTGCATGCCTGCGTGTGATTATGTACATAAATGCATGTATGTGGCTACAAACCAGCCAATGTTAAGCATTTTTAAGACCCCATTGACCTCAGTCAGGAAGTTGACCACATCCTTAACCATCTTCTATGAAAATTAGGTTTATGTTTGGCTGTATTGCAGCCATTGTTGATATATACAGTTGCTGGTGTGTGAAGGTCACTGGTAGTATATTTGGAATGGATGTGCTGTTTAGTAATTGTCTAATACTTCATTTTATGGTCTTAAATGCATGAAGCAAGCATCTACAAAATGTAAGGTGCAGAACAGAAACCAAATTATACCTGGAATGAGGTGGTATAGTGGCTACAGCATTGAACTGGGATCTTGGAGGCCCAAGGTAGAGTTGCCAGGACTGGGGGAGGGGGGCATTACTGGAGGGGGCGGGGCCTTCCCCAGTATGATGACGTCACACAGAAGTGATGTTATCACGTTGGGGACCAGTTCCCCCTGCTTTCCCCCCCCCCAAACATTTAAAGGGTGCCTTTAAATGCTTTTTGGAAGAAGCGGGAGGCTGTGGGCGCCTGCGCTCCAAGACGTGAATTCGCGACTTGGAGTGCGGGTGGCCACCCCTCTCCCTCCCTCCATTCTGCAAGATTTAAAGAACCCTCTAGCTGATCAGTGGGCCATGTGCTCCTGCTGGTCAGCTGGAGGGCCCTTTAAATCTTGCGTTGGGGTGCAGCTTGGGATGGGGTTTCCCCCCACTGGCAAGCTGTCTGGTGGTGGGAAAGAGCCCCCAAAATTGGGGGGAAAAACCCCGCTGGGACCGGGGATCTGGCAATCCTAGGCCAGGGTCAAATCCCCACTCTGCCATGGCTCCTTACTGTGTGACCTTGGGCCAGTCACGCACTCTCAGCCTACACAACCTCATAGGGTTGTTCTGAGGATAAAATGAAGAAGGGGAGAATGTTGTTAGCCACTTTGGGCCCCTTTGTGGAGAAAGGCAGGGGACAAATCCACTAAATAAATAGATAGAGGTGTTTGTATCTTTCTCATTGTGAATGGATATCTTTGGTACATGGTGTTAGAACGGCAGTTCTGTCATCCTATGAATTATAATAATGATTTGTTTTTATTATGTTCTTCCTCCAACAGAGTTCAGGACAGCATTTTCCCTTTCCCCTCTTTTAATCTTACAGTAACCCTTAGAAATAGGTTAAGCTGGCCTAAAGGTCAGCCAGTAGGGTATCCTTCAGTTGCTCGAGGTTTGAACCAGGATCTCACTGGTCTAAATCCAACATGCTCCGTTGGCTTTCAGAATCAGGGGTGAGGCATAAGAAACAAAGTGATCTCTTAGTATGTTTGTGGGCAAGTAGGGCTTCATGGTCAATGGCTGGCCCAAGGTTGCCTAGTAAGCCTAATGGAAAGCATGAATTTTGAACCTGGGTCCTAAGGTCTTAACCACAACACCACACTGGCTCTCAGTTATCTTTTTATTCCATTGTTAGGATGAGACAAACTCTTTCAAGATGCAAAATTCACTATCTTAAGAAGTGTAGTTTTAGAGCACAATTCTAAAATAGGTGGGAAATGCGGCAAGTGTTTGAGGTCTCAGAAACCAGAAAAGAATACTGGCCAGGATATCTATAGCTCTTTCCCACCTCTCACCATTTTCTGTTCCCAAGTGTACTTCTGCTCCCCTCAGATGTCATTTCCTTCCTTTGCATCCTGCAACCTTTCCAAAAACAGACTTTTCTGCTTGTTATCATTGGTATGCAATTTTGAATACTGCATATGTCAAGTATAGCTTTTGTTGCTGTGCAGTATACACAGTCCTGCCCATAGTGAACCTGCTGGAAAATGTGTTTTGGAACCTATATTCATCCTCTGTTGTAATATCTTCCGGTGTGATCTAACTCCATAATTGCTCCAGTCAAGGAGTGTAGGAAGCACATTCCCACATATGGCTGTAAATCAAATTCAAATTCAAATACCTTTTATTGGCATAGAATATTAAAACATTTCCCAATAATACAATCCAAGAGAAATTATAAAATAGATAGTCGTGGGTATGTCAGGCCTAACTCAAGTTGTTACAAGTTAGATTTGACCATACAAAAGATGCCTGAATCATAAAATAAACTGGCATTCCAAACTTTTAAACTTAAGTTTTTAAACTTATAAATTAAGAATCATTAATATGATCAGGGTTACTCTTCCGTTTTATAAAACAATGGAGAAACTTAGCGGTCAGTTCAATGATCTCCAGATCTCGTGAAGCAAGGAGAAATTGTACCTTGATTCTATCTGATTGGCCTGCTACCATCCTAAGGGGGGCTTCTATACACTCCACTCGAATGTCATTTAACAATTTACAGTGTAAGAGTATGTGCTCAACAGTTTCTATTTCACTTCTGTTACAACCACAGAACCTGATTGAATAAGGAATTTGCTTATATCTCCCCTCAAGAATAGCAGAGGGGAGAACATTAAGACGGGCCAACAGATAAGCTCTACACATTTGCGGTGAAGTCAGACAGAAAAAGTAATATGGTAGAGTACCAGAAAGGGGATAAGCCCACCTTACTGAGGAGCACCTTCCGGAGGCAAGGGCTCTGAGCTCTTGCAACTCTATATCAATAAGTCTCTGTTTAAGCAAAGTAAAGACCTCAAGCTCTGACCGGATGACAAGGTCACTCAGGTTAAAACCAATAGAAGTGATTTTCTTTTCAATAGCCATAAGCCACGCAGAGGATTGAGATTCTTCCAGCATATAGGTGATAAGGCTATTGTGGTTACATCTAAAATGCAGACGTAGCCAAAATCTGAAAGTAATAATCCAGGCCTTGGTCTCTAACCGTCTCAAATTAAGCTCCAGACAAATGGCAGCATAAGATACGCACGAAGGCAACCCCAGAATCTTCCTCAGGAATTTGGATTGTAGTTGTTCAACTGCTTTATTAAAAGCAGTAATCCAGATAGGAATACCATATAGTAGCTTCGCGCTAATTTGGTGTGCAAACACTTTTATAGCTGCTGGCACATACTGATTACCCTTAGTGTAATAAAACCGCAAAATTGCGAGCACACAGCAGTTCGCAGTTTTAATTGCCTCTGTTCTGTGTGTTACCCACCTGGAGTTATGATGAAAGGTGACCCCCAGATATTTAAAGCTTTTAACCTGCTCAATTATTTTACCCCTTATGCTCCAGTTCATAGGTTTCCAGAATCCCCCAAAGGCCATAACTTTAGATTTTTCAAAATTCACTGAAAGTCCATTATGGTCACAATAATCCAGGAAACACTCCAACAATTTTTTCATCCCTACTTCAGAGCGGGAGAGAATGACGGCATCATCAGCGTATAGAAGCAGGGGAATTGGTCGTCCACTTAAACATGGGCAGTGACTATAGCCCTCAGACTTTTCCAAACAAGCTGCCATTAAGGAACAAATTAAAGAGAAGCGGGGCTAAAATACATCCCTGTTTGACCCCAATATTAGTAATGATTTTTGGGGTTAGAGTACCCTTACTAGAGCCTCTAATTTGACAGGTTGTACCAGTATAAAGTTTCCTAATCAAGAATAGCAATCTTAAATCCATCCCCAGCTTCATTAGTTTCTTCCATAGCAGCTCCCTAGACACAGAGTCAAAAGCACCCTTCAAATCAAGGAAGGTAGCAATTAACTTGCTTCCTTTCCCTTTGTGGTATTTATTTACTAGGTGATTTAAGACTATACAGTGGTCTAAGGTGGACTTCCCCTGACAGAAGCCGGCTTGTTCAATTCCCAGTATCCGTTGTTCAGATACCCAAGCATTGAGCTTAATCGCCAGATGTCTTGCATAAAGTTTCCCAATCGTATGGCTGTAGTACCTAACCCCGTGGGTTCATCCTCCCTGTCTGAGGTGCTAGGCTATATACAGTGCAATTCAAAGCAGAATTACACCCCTCTACAGCCATTGAAGTCAAGGGCTTAGAAGGGTATAACTCTGTTTAGGATGGCACTGTTAGTTAATATAGTCCACCTAAGACAAAATCACAACATTAGCATTGCAGTATTCACATGTTTCAAACTGTATTTGCGAATCTAGTAACACCAAAGCTCTAATCTCTGGATACTGCATACAATAGGTTAGTAATTTGTGTTGTTGAACGTCGTAGCAGATTTTTCTGTTAGATTTTTCTCAACAATATAGCAGTCAGGTAGATATTTACAACATTCATTTTAAAAACAACTCATCCTTTGCTTTCTTTTGCAGTGCATTAGAGTCCATGCATGATGTTAGAGCTGCACATAAGCCATACTGGAAATGTTTCTCGTATGAAGGTAATGGTGGATATTTCTGTTTTTTTCCTACAACACAGTGCAGTCAGTGGGGTGGATCTAGCCATCCTCCATGGAGCTTTCCTCCGATTTAAGTGGGTTTTCCTCCAGTGAAGATAGAACTTCCCTGCTTTCCCTTTGCACTGCAGCACAGTTTGTCCCTGGAAAACCTATTCCTGAGGACTGACCTTTAGGAATGGTGAAATTCAGCACAGGGAGCTGCCACTTGAGGGGGGACTTTGGAAAGATGAATCACCTCCTTCCTCCTCCATGAGGAGTGCCTTCCATTTATGCAAAGCTGGTGTAGATCAAAACTCAATGTAGTAGAAGTTGTGGTACCAGTTAGGTTTGAAATTATCCAGGACATCCATTTGAATACAGTAGTCAATATAACTACTTGTGTGAGCAGAGTTGTGAAAGACCAGGGTCCTCCAACCTTTTTGAGCCTGCAGACACCTTTGGAATTTCAAGAGGGGGTAGAGAGCACCACCCCAAAATGGCTGCCACAGGAGGTGAAGCCAAATGGAATACCTCCCTCCTCTCATCTTTTGGGAAAAGAAAAGCCTGAAGAGGGAATGGAACCACCAGTCTGTCTGATCCTCCAATGGAAAACCCTTTCACTTAAATGAGGGGCAGCCTTGCTACTGGCCACTTTATGAAAAAATTGGCAGGCACCAAGGGAAGTACTGGTAGATTCCATGGTGCCCACCCTGTACAAGACACTGCAGCTTTCTGTCCCGTCCCCCCTATCTATGCTGAAGAGGGTCAGTGGATCTGAAGAAGCAGTGTAGGGAACAAACTTCAGGAGGAATGAGAAATGGCAAAAAAAAAAAATCCCTGCCTTCCTCTGCATCTGGAAAAGCTGTTTCCTTAGAGGAGCTGCTGCTGCACCAATAGAATGGTGTCTTAGCATCCAGGTCTTCTGCTTTTCCACAAGTTGTGTCTTCTGTTTGCCAAAGATGTATTTTGTGGTATTGTTCTCAGACCTGACTCCCTTGAAAGATCTCAGCACCAAATCGTGCCAGCTGGAGGAAGGGGAGCCTGTTCAAACCGGCATACCACTTGTGAATCAACAGGAAGCTGCAAAGACAAACAGCGATGAAGCCACTAAAACGGATAAGTTTTTGGAACTGCATATGAAAGAAATTCTGTCTCTGGAACCTGCTGTTAGAACAGTAGTCGCTGTTGCTGAAGGGAATGCTGACCTGCTACCATCCTTTGTTCAGATGGAGATGAATGGGGACTCTGAAGAGCTGAAAGCCATAGTCCGGTTAGCCACGTTTTTGTCTGTTCTACAACTGGGCAGAACATGAAGGAGCCAAGCTGAAACACTTTTACACACCACTGATTCCTGTCACCCACTGAAGTACATGCTCCACTTTCATCTTGCTGGAATCAGTGGGAGCGGAAAGTGCTTAAGCTCTAGCTGATCCTAGCAGCAATTTGAACCTCCAATTCATATCACCCAGTTAGTGTGCACTGTCTTCTTTTAAACCTTTGGTTGTGTTCATAAAAAATTAACAGTGAAAGGCCAAGGTTAAGTTGAAACAATTTATCGTTTTCCAACAGAGATCAGAGCATTCTCACACAAATTAGTCTTGGTGCATCTCGGTATAAATGCCAGTTTTATATGTAGGTCGTGGTTATTGTTTATATCTCATTTTATTTCCATCTTGGAATTCAAGGCAGTGTATGTAGCCCAGTCTTGGTTAGCTTCAACAAAGTTGCTGCATCATGTCCCTTTAAATCATGCTGTGAAACATGAATCTCTATAAATTATATCACTGGGAGTTCAGGCCACAAATAAAACTAAAACTAAACCCATACATTGTTGGGTATTTTAATAAGGCATATTGCCTTTTTGTTGCTTTTAATTCCCAGATTATTTCATACCACTGAGCTTTTGTACACAATTCTGTTTTAGATTTGTCTATTTTTTTTTAAATGAACAATAATGTCTGAACTACAGTCTTTGTATGAAGAATGTATACGTATTCTCCTCCAGAGACCTGCTTTAGGCAAGTCACAAACAAAAACAATATCATAACATTGTTAAAAGAACAATTGATGATCAGTATTAAATTACCTTTACCTATTAAATTGACAATAAATGATCAATATTAAAGTCAAGCCAGAGGCATAAAAACACCATAAAACAACAATTGAACAGGCTAAAAAAATCCGTAAGGCAGTGTTCAGGCTAGAAGCAGACAATAAAAACAGCAACCCCCCCCCCCCCAACAAAAAAAAACAAAACAAAACAAAGAGGACAGTTAGAACATAAGAGACGCCAGTGTTGGATCAGGCCAAAGGCCCATCCAGTCCAACACTCTGTATCACACAGTGGCCAGAAATACCAGGTGCCATCAGGAGGTTCACCAGTGGGGCCAGAACACTAGAAGCGCTTCCACTATTGCCCCCCCCCCCAAGCACTAAGAATACAGAGCATCACTTGCCCCAGACTGAGAGTTCCTATCTATACCTTGTGGCTAATAGCAACTAATGGGCCTCTGCTCCATATGTTTATCTAATTCCCTCTTGAAGCTGTCCATACTTGTAGCCGCCACCACCTCCTGTAGCAGTGAATTCCATGTGTTAATCACTCTCTAGGTGAAGAAGTACTTCCTTTTATCTGTTCTAACCTGACTGCTCAGCAATTTTAACTAGGTTAAAAAGATGTTTTTTTTCCTGGTGCCAATGGGACTTGAAGGTAGGCACACTAAGCAAGCCTTAAAGGAGAGAGCATTCTGAATAACCAAACCAACTTTGCCAAACACACAGGTAGGTTGATTCAAAAGCATGTCTCGCTGGGTGCTCTCAATTT